>NC_048298.1:306274160-306363293 GCF_013100865.1 Trachemys scripta elegans
GGGGGGGCGGGAAGTGGGAGGGGCAGGGGCGGGGCTAGGGCGGGGCTCCTCCCGTCCTCTTTTTTGCTTGTTGAAATATGGTAACCCTAGGTTAGGCCGTGAAGGGGGGTGGTATTGGGACATAGGCTATTTGCTTATGCAGATAAACGGGCAGCACTGCAGGAGGCTGAAAGCATTTGGGGGCTGTGAGCAGAGGCTGAGGGCACTGGGGAGAAGCTGGGGGTGGTTTGGGGAGAAGCTGCAGGCGGCTGAGAGAGCTGGGGGGAGGCGGCGCCAGAGCGAGGGGCTAAGTATGGGGTGACCAGATAGCAAGTGTGAAAAATCAAGACAGGTGGTGGGGGGTAATAGGCCTCTATATAAGAAAAAGCCACAAATATCGGGACTGTCCCTATAAAATCAGGACACCTGGTCACCCTAGGGGACCCTGAGGGGCTTTGCGGAAAGAGATTGGGAGGGGGAAGGTTTCTAGGCAGGCCACACAGTACCTGGGGCCTAGGGTGCAGCGAGCCCCTCCCCGCAGCGAGTTCCGGGGGGGCGGCCGCTGCACAAGCCCAGCCCCGTCGGCGTGCGGGGCGGGGACGGGACGGCGGCGGGAGGCTCCGCAGCGGCTGCAGCCCCAGCAGCAGCGCCGGCGCCGCCGAACCCCGATGCCTCCCCTGCAGCGGCTCGCCAGGGAAGATGGCGCCGTCCCACGTCCTCAAGTGCTGCCAGAGGGTGCTGGCCTGGGTGCCCGTGGTCTTCATCGCCCTGGTGGTGGCCTGGTCCTACTACGCCTACGTGGTGGAGCTGTGCGCGTGTGAGTGTCCGCGAGCGGGCGGCTGCCCCGGCCAGGGAAGGGCGGCCGGAGGTGGCGCTCCCACTTCCCCCAGCAGCCCGGGGGGGCGGATCCGCCTCCGGGGGGGGCAGCGGCTGTGAGAGCGGGGAGTCCCCCCCGGTTACCTCCGCGGTGCCCCGGCTCCCCGATCTCGGCCCCCAAATCCCGTCTCTTCTCCGCCTGCTGGTCGCGGGGCTGAGACCCGTGTGTCATGCGGGGCCCTCCCAGGGGGTTCCCCGCTCGCTTGGGGGTGCCTGTCGCCTGTCCTCCCTCTGGGGTCCGTCCCCGGGGTGGCCGTGGCTGCCGCCTGTCACTTCAGCTAGCCGGGTACCGAGCTGCTTGGGGGATGTTACAGCACTTGGATGTTGCCCTGTGTGAGGCTGCTGGGTGGCTTGTTTGTGTCCCTCACACTTGGGAAGTAGCAGGCTGAGAGCCGCAGGGGTGGTGGTGTAGCTCCTGTTTAAATGGTGTCAACTGGCCCTTGTGCCCAAGGGTGTCCCACAGATCTGCTTTTTTTAAAAATGGCCCTTTAACTTGGTAGCATTTGAGAGGGAGGCAGCGGCAGTTCCTTGGTTTCTGCAAGCTTGAGGGGTGCTGCACCCGTCCTTGCTGACTGTCTGTAGGAGAGCATCCAGCAGAGTGCCGAAGTGGTGGTGATAATTCATAAACGAAGGCTTGTTGGGGGAAAGACCAGGGTGCCAAAGAACCTAGAAGAGTTAAAAGTGAGGAAGGAATGGGCTGTGGGGAAGAGATGTGTGAGAGGGATGTAAAAGGCCTGGGATGGTCTGGAGAAGGACTGAACTTCCTGCCACTTGAAGTCAATAAAAGTGGCTCAGGGCCTCTCAGAGATCTGCCTTTAGGATCATTGTAACTTGCGCCAGCCTTTGGTTAATTCCTTCACCATCCATGGTTTCTTCCCTACTTAAAGGGGTAACATTATTTGTGTGTTACCACTTTTTTGTTAGCTTTTGTTTTGTTTTGACACTGTTCTTTCATCCCTCCCCTTCCCCCCGCCCCCATGATGTGGGGAATTTTTTAACTGAACCACTGTTGTTTGTCTTCTTTTAAAAATAAACTGGGCTAGAAGTTCATGTTTTAGAAAGTAAAACTTTTTGAGTTCTTTAGTGTTCTGTCCCTCTTCTGATAATGAATCCTAAAACCTAGTGTCACTGAAATGTGATTGGAGTGAAATCTTTTGACTTAGACAGTAGGGAAAAGGGATTTAGAGCTTAGATGTTTCATACTGTCAGGCTACTGGTAGTGTAGTTCAGAGTTATGTAAATCTTATTTGTAGACCGTGTCATTCAGGATGATATTTATCCTTTTCTTATATCTAGATCTCAATTTAGACTGAAGTCTTATGGCATTGTTCGGTTCAGATCATTTGTTCATTTAATAATAATAATACATTGCACTTACATAATTCACCAGAACTTCAAAGCATGTAAAAACATAATAAAGACATGTAGTGTTTCAAATCTCTAGGTAGTCTATGTAAAAGAGTTGAAATGCATAAAAATAATAGATGGGAAGACAGAAGAGTGCACAACTACTATATTATAAGGACTGCCAATTAATCACGTGATTAACTCAAAAAAATTAATCATGATTAATTGCACTGTTAAACAATAGAATACCAACTGAAATTTATTAAATATTTTTGATGTTTTTCTACATTTTCAAATAAATTGATTTCAATTATAACACAGAATACGAAGTGTACAGTGCTCACTTTATATTATTTTTGCTTACAAATATTTGCACTTAAAAATGATAAAAAGTAGTATTTTTCAATACACCTCATACAAGTACTGTTGTACAATCTCTTTATCGTGAAAGTGTAACTTCAAATGAGTTTGTTTTGTTACATAACTCCACTCAAAAACAAAAAAATGTACAAGTCCACTCAGTCCTACTTCTCGTTCAGTGAATTGCGAGTTTGTTTACGTTTACAGGAGATAATGCTGCCCACTTCTTAATTACAGTGTCACCTGAAAGCGAGAACAGGCGTTCACATGGCACTGTTGTAGCTGGCGTTGCAAGATACTTACGTGCCAGATGCGCTAAAGATTCCTATGCCTCTTCATGCTTTGGCCATCGTTCCAGAGGACATGCTTCCATGCTGATGACGCTGGTTAAAAAAATAATGTGTTAATTAAATTAGTGACTGAACTCCTTGGGGGAGAATCGTATGTCTACTGCTCTGTTTTACCCACATTCTGACATATATTTCATGTTATAGCAGTCTCGGATGATGACTCAGCATATGTTGTTCGTTTTAAGAACACTTTCATTGCAAATTTAAGACAAAATGCAAAGAAGATACGAATGTGAAATTTCTAAAGATAGCTACAGCACTCGACCCAAGATTTAAGAATCTGAAGTGCCTTCCAAAATCTGAGAGGTGTGAAGTATGCTTTCAGAAGTCTTAAAAGAGCAACACTCTGACGTGGAAACACAGAACCCAAACCACCAAAAAAGAATATCAACCTTCTGTTGGTGACATCTGACTCAGACAATGAAAATGAACATTCATCAGTCCGCACTGCTTTGGATCGTTATCGAGCAGAATCCGTCGTCCGCATGGATGCATGTCCTCTGTTATGGTGGTTGAAGCATCAAGGGGCATGTGAATCTTTAGCACATCTGGCATGTAAATATCTTGGGACGCTGGCTACAACAGTGCCTGTTCTCACTTTCAGGTGACATTGTAAACAAGAAGCAGGCAGCATTATTTTCTGCAAATGTAAACAAACTTGTTTGTCTGATCTGAACAAGAAGTAGGACTGATTGGACTTGTAGGCTCTAAAGTTTTACATTGTTTTATTTTTAAATGCAGGTTTTTTTGTACGTAATTCTACATTTGTAAATTCAACTTCCATGATAAAGAGATTGCATTACAGTACTTCTATTAGGTGAATTGAAAAATACTATTTCTTTTGTTTTTTACAGTGCAAATATTTGTAATAAAAAATAAAGTGAGCACTGTACACTTTGTATTCTGTGCTGTAATTGAAATCAATATATTTGAAAATGTAGAAAACATCAAAAATATTTAAATAAATGGTATTCTATTATTGTTTAACGGCGCGATTAATCACAATTAATTTTTTTAATCGCTTGACAGCCCTAATATATATATTTCTGTTTGTGGGGCCCTGGAATATGGAAATACTTTAATTATTTATATAGAATGTATGAAATGCTTTTGTTTTTTCTGTTCTATTGTGCAAGCCTTCTATTTCTAGTTACAGGGCATATTTGATATTTGGACAAACTTGTGAAAATCTGTATAAGTCCTGTACAGATAAGATTTTCCACTGTATTTAGGTATAGGGAGAAGTATTTGGATCATTTGTATTTTTGCAGCTGTTAATCATATTTCATTTTTTTTTTAAATAAGAGTAGTCTGGAGGAAGAAGTGTGAATACTATAGACTTTAGGCATCAAATTATTTAGCTTGGTTATACATTTTTACCCTTAGGGTTAAAATGAAACCTATTACACTATGAGTGATCTTTAAGTTTCATGTAAGAGGTTTATGTAGACAGGTTTGATACTATACCAAAATTTGTGTCAAAGGTTCTGATTTGTGGACACACTGATGGGACTATTCACATGAATAAAGTTACTCCTATGCATAAATGTTTGTAAAATTGGACCTTTCTTATTTTGTGAAGGTCTATTTTAAAACTGTCCAAGCACTTGCAACCAAATTTTTAGCCAGCCTCGAACATTGGATGACCTGTGGTTTCCGGGCACAATTATTTATATTACTGTAGCTCCTAGAAGCCTCAAATGAAATTGTAGCCACATTTTGTATATATGCACAGTGAGAGACTGTCCCTGCCCTGAAGAGTTTACGGTCCAGTTGGACAAGACCATCTAAGACCTAGTCTACACTAAAAAATTAGGTCAGCTTATTTACGTCAGTCAGGGGTGTGAAAAAATCCACACCCCTGAGCATCGTTGTTAAGATGACCTAGGTCCCTGTGTGGACAACGCTAGGTTGACCGAACAATTCTTCCGTTAACCTAGCTACTGCCTCTCGGGGAAGTGGATTACCTATGCTGACAGGAGAACCCCTCCCATTGGTGTCGTTTTATATATAGACAAGCCCTCAGAGTGTTCCTTGTTTACAAGCAAGTAATTGAAACATCTGGAGACTAAATGATTTGCCCAAGGTTATACAGGAAGTCTTTGGTTGAGTCAGGAATTGAACTAGTTCTTCCAAGCCTCAGTTCAGTGTCTTGACCTCAAGGCCATCCAGTGTTAGAGGCTGACTAATAATTGTACCTGTACCTTGAAAATGTTGGCCCTGATCCTGAAAGGAGCTCTAGGGATGGATCCCTAAATCTGCACAGTGCCCCACTGAATTCAGTGGAGCTCTGCAGAGAAACCGGGGTCCATCCATGTGGAGATCCTTGCAGAACTGGGGCTTTTGTTTGTATTAAAACCCTCAGTTGTATGCATAAATCATCTAGCCATTTTGCACTCTCAGTGCAATTTTTTCATTCTTAATGTTTGCAGGTGCAACTGTGCAGGCTGTGCTTGCAAATTCAATCTTTAATAATAGGAAATCTAGATCATTATTGTATTGCTGTTTTAAGTGGATTCTTGACATGTTACCAGTCAGAAATCACTGTGTGTGGTATGGCTCGTGTTGTATTTTCTGTGACTGAAAAAATAGTTGATACTTTAATTTTTTTTTATTTTGTGTTATGTAGAAGTCTTAGGAAAAGGTTGGTTGATGTGAATACTTACCGGTAGTAGACAAACCAAGGGGTGGAGAATGTAGATTTGTGATGCTTTTCTTTTATACATCAGTTCATTTAAAAAACACACAGACCTTAGTCATGGCTCAGAATGCAAAATTACTGGATGCTCACTTTCTTTTGGCAAGTAGATATCCCTACTTAAAGGGGTAACATTATTTATTTGTTTTTTATGACATGTGTTTTCTTTTTGATTGGAAACTACTGCACTATATATTATTGTGAAGAGCAATGACAACCCTTTTAATATACCATAAATATGTGAAAGTGATGTGATCTCTGCAAGGGCAGAAATGGAGCTGTCAGTTTCACTTCTCTCATTCCTCAGTGAAATACACATAGTGCAGATGATATGATTGCTCTTGTGGAAAAAGACACAGAAAGATCATTAAGAGGCAGATGGAAGGAAAGGCTAGAAAAGAAAATACAGACAGGAAACTGAAAGGAAGCGAGCATGAATGAGAGAGAAGTGGAAGGCAGGCAGGGCCATAAATGTTAGTGTCTTCCCCAGGATGTGAAGAAAGTACTCAGACAATCCTTTACATACATCCTAACTGCATGAGGAGACATCCGGAGAGTTTGGGAGCATTCTTTGTCTATTCCCTCAACCATAACTTTTTATTGTATTATCACAGTTCCTTGGGGTCCTGGCCCATGACTGGGGCTCGGTTGTGCTAGGCACTGTACAAACACAGAACAAAAAGATAGTTCCTTTCTTGTAGCCCTTCCTTACTAAATTAATAAAGGTGAACAAATGTATTCACTGAGTAATTTAGTGGGCTACCAGGATGCACTTTTAGTATCTTGTTTGTAAACTTTGCAAAAGATTCTTGAAAACAAAATTAGTTGTCTCTGTCCCCATTCTGTTTATCTTCCTCTTTCCATACTTGTTTTATTCCCGCTGTTCTTTCTCTGTTTAATTATGTATTTGAGTTTCATGTTTCTGCATTTTTCTCTTACCCCTGTGATGGAACTGGGGCAGCTTTGTAATAATTTATAAATTCATAAACTTGGGCCTGCCTGAGTGCAGGGGACTGGACTTGATGACCTCTCGAGGCCCCCTCTAGCCCTACATTTCTGTTAAAAACTGTATGTTGACCTGGTTATTTGGATGTTTACTGTATGGCTATATTTAGCTTAATAGGGAGCTGTCAGGAATAGCAATCAGGAAAGAATGGCTCAAAATAAGTCATTTCTCAGTAAACACTTGAGTAGTTGTTAAGAGGCTACGAGGACAGGAAAAGACCTGTGAATGTAGGAGATAAAAGAACTGGAAGGTTTAGAAAGGAATGGTCTCTGAAGAGGCGGTGTAGTTGTTTGAGGAAACCAGAGACAAATGGACTGCAGGTGTCTGAAGAGGTTAAGCTTGCTTAGGTTATTATTTGGGGTGGGAAGCTTTTAGGCAAGGTAGACATGTATGCAGATTGTTTTAAAATCCATTTTCTCTAAATGCTCTGTTTCTACTGCTGAACTAAGCAATACTTTGGTTTTAAGAAGGCTGTCTGATCACTATACACACTGCTCACAGACTCCCGAAGGAAAGAAAAACAGGTACTTGACCTCAGTCGGACCTGCTGGGTAATAACAGTTGAAACACAGGGCACTGTAGCCCGGTGTGCTCTAGGTGTGGGAATCCTTGACATCTGAGAAATGCTTTACACACACATTGAATTGCAGAGTGAAAATGATTGACTGGGTTTGTGTTGTGTTCCAAATGAATTTCATTCTGCATCTGGCTCCAGTGCAAAGCCACTGCATTTGGTGCTGCTGGTGGCACTGATTTCTTAGTAGTTCATTCCCTTGGATGGCGATCAGGAAGAATGATGGAGGTGGTCGTGTGAGACAAAGAATGTCTGGTTCTGCTATGTTAATATTTTGGGGAGGGAGAAGATTTAAGTAGAAATCAGAAACCAACAATTAAGTATGATGGTCACTTTTGGGTTATTTTAAATTTTGGATTATGCATAAAAATAGATGCTCAATCAGCTGAGCCATGTGGATCTTCAAAATGAACATTTATCCCTGGCAGAAATTATTCAGTGTAGAAATTGTTTGTGCATATAGTCTGGATGACTCCTGGGGTGGTTGATAAGATGCAAAGCCTTCCATATCTACGCCACTATCTTGAATCTGTGCTGGCTTGGTAGTGACCAAAAGACATTGTTGTGACCTATATAAAATGAGCTGAGGAGTGATCTTGGTCTGTTCCATACTAGACGAGAATCCATTATGTACCATGGTTATGAACACACTAAATATTTAGATATTGCGGTTCGCACTACTTGGTACCATTGATGCAATCTCAGTATTGTGACTGAACTAACTTCTCTTTGGGTGTGCTGCTTGTAGAACATAGTTAAGGTGCATTGGTTGGAAGTTATACACCACCACCCCTATATAACACCACCCGATATAACACGAATTCGGATATAATGCGGTAAAGCAGTGCTCCGGGGGGGCGGGGCTGCGCACTCCGGTGGATCAAAGCAAGTTCGATATAACGCAGTTTCACCTATAACGCGGTAAGATTTTTTTGGCTCCCGAGGACAGTATTATATCGAGGTAGAGATGTAGCTGGAAACTGGTAGTGCTGTCAGTACTTTGCTTTCCCTATTGAGAGTGGGTCAGTTTTCAAAAGCACCTTTTACTTGAGTTACATTTTTAAGGAAAAAATCTTGCTGTATATTGCACCTTTTGTTTATATAAGCCTATACACATCTTCCCTGTGAAGATACTCCAAAGCCCTTAGAAATAAGTGAGTTATATAATTGTGACTATAGGCAACCAGAGTAGTTTGTGCTCATCCCACCAATGATGGATTAACTGTGGATCCAGCCCAGGGCTGATTCAGGACAAACAGCTGACCAAGATTGTTGTTTCTTGTCTTATGCTTAAATTGTAAGAGCTCTTTGGGTCAGGGAATCTTTTTGTTCTGTAAAAAGAACAGGAGTACTTGTGGCACCTTAGAGACTAACAAATTTATTAGAGCATAAGCTTTCGTGGACTACAGCCCACTTCTTCGGATGGATTAACTGTGGATCTGGCCCTGGGCTGAACCAGGATCCATTATGCAGGAAAACTCTTGTTTTGTGGGACACCCTGCCTAAATATGTTAAAACTGGGACTTGTTTCAATGTAGTTGTCTAGCTACTAACCGCTACACCTTAAAGGAACTTGAAGCCCTGGTCTGTTTCTGCTGGCCTTAGTTGTGCCTCCACTGAGTTCTGCATGCTCTCACAGATAATGAAACCTGGGGTGTGTCAGGTTCTTTGAGAGAAGAATTTGAAAAGCCCCAATCTCATTTTGGGTAAAATGCAATTAGTTGCTTATGCCAGGGCCCAGCCAACACATGTAGCTGGCCAGAGTTTATTGCTAAGTAGATAAGAATTGTTAGAGAGGGGATGTCATTTTCCAGCCACCAAACCTTGTGTTTGCTCCTTCCACCATTCACACAGCTCTTAGATCCTCCAGTTTCACCATCCTCCATCTCACTTTCTCTAGCTGCAAATCCTTCTGCAGCGCACCACACCTAAAAATGTGTTTCCTCTGTGGAAGAAAATGACTTCCCCTTGTGATTGACTTGGCTCTTTTCTCCCTCGCCTGCCCCTGAACATTGAAGCAGTATGATTTTGGTGAAAAATGCCAGTGGTCATCTAGGCTATGGCTCCTAGTGTTATTAACACTGGTTCAGCTCCACCAACATCATCCGTGGAAAACTTATGCAAAACTTCCCTAGGATAGATAAGCCTTACATTAAATCACAAAAATTGGTGGTGGAGTGGGGAATGGGACCAAAAGTGTAGCTAGCTAAAGGAACTGATCTCCAGACCATTGTTTTCACAACTAACATGGAAAACTTCTACTGTCTCTGGAATCAGCAATGAACCATTTCAGTAGAGGCAAGTTTGTCTGGTTTTTATAACAACGGACTGGAAATGATGGTCTCTCACTTTATTTCTCCATAGCCCAGCCCCCCTCACCGATGGAACAGCATATGCTTTCAAAGGTAGAATTTAGCTTCCTTTGCTGCTATGGAGGAGCAGTCTGTTGAGCTCCTTTAATCTTCAGACTAGAGACAGCGTTTGTATACTTTAATAGCTAAGACATTTTTTCCCCTCACACCCACTCTTCCTTATGGCCTTGTCACTAGGGAAAAAATGGTGCTAGCCAACACATGTGAATGTAAGGCAGTTTGTAGTTTCCATATGTGTTAGATTACAAACAGTGTTATCTTCACTAGGAGTTTAACATACGTTAGGTGTTTTTTTCTTGTTAGCTTTTTTCTTAGGGCTGGTCTACACTGGGGGGGCGGGAATCGATCCAAGATACTTCGACTTCAGCTAAGCTATTCGCATAGCTGAAGTTGCGTATCTTGGATCGAATTACCGGGGGTCCAGATGGCGCGAGATCGACGTCCGCGGCTCCCCCATCGACTGCGCTACCGCCGCTCGCTCTGGTGACGTTCCGGAGTCGACGGTGAGCGTGTTCGAGGATCGATATATCGCGTCTTAACGAGACGCGATATATCGATCCTGGATAAATCGATTGCTACCCGCCGATACGGCGGGTAGTGAAGACGTACCCTTAGTGTGGATGCACCTCTATGTTGTGAAGAATCATTACTGCCTTGTCCTAGGAAAATGTGATAGTCTCTGTCTTTGGTTTGTTTAGTATCCTGAACTCACTTATACAGTTAGTCTGTACCATGGACTGTTTTATTGTTCTGTGTTTGTATAGCCCCTAGCACAGTGGAGTCCTGATCCATGGCTCAGGCTCCTAGGTGCGACAATAATACAAATAAATAAATAAATATGTAACTTCAGTTCCCTCTATCTGTACCACCAAGCCCACAAGGGTTACTGTAAACGTAAATACAAACAGTCCTTTATAATTTCTCTGACGCACAGTCAGTACTAAGAGGCTTGGGTTGATCTGTTTTAGTGCTGTGTTCTGATAAACAAAGGGACTGTAGTTTCATCTGTTTTCCCTCAACAAGTCTTTACTCTGTATCAAAATGTTAACACAATAGCTAACAAACAATGACAAGGTTGCACTTAACAACAGTTGTATAGTGTTTCAGTAACTTTTTGGAAAGGTCTTCTGTTTCTGTATTTGCATGAGTATCAGCAATATATTACAAGACTTGCATATGGTGCTTTTATATGAGCTCAACATATCTTGCTAATGGGATGAAGAGGCCCACATTTCAAGGAGAATGGAAAGCTGGAGTGATTAGTTGCAGTAAGCTAAATATTTTAGCTATTTTAAATATATATTATATCCAAAACCTTTTTGTTCTTTTTTATATCTGTTACTGTTTCACTATCTCAATTCAGTGATGGAAGTTGGGAATGGTGTCTGTCTCTTTGGAGGCTACCATTTTATATATACTTCCTATCAAGAGCTTCAGCCTGATGCAGTGGGATTGACAGATCTGATCCCGTTTGAGAACACTTAAAGAAAGATTATCAAACCTTGTATAAGGTATGCTAAATTAACTGATATGACTCACAAAAAGAAAGGGGAAGAATGGGGTTAGCACCCTTTTATGGTATATAAGGTTTGAAATCAGGGCTTTGGAGCGGAGCCTCGAGCTGGAGCGTGGAGCAGCTCCGGAGCAGTGGAGCTGCAGGTTTTTGCCTGGAGCTGGAGCACAGTTCCAAAGCCCTGTTTGAAATGGCGTGCATGTTCTTTTTAAAAATTCTGCTTGGTTTGTTACTCTGGAGTTAACAG
The DNA here is from genome assembly GCF_013100865.1 of Trachemys scripta elegans. Classification (NCBI taxonomy): domain Eukaryota; kingdom Metazoa; phylum Chordata; order Testudines; family Emydidae; genus Trachemys; species Trachemys scripta. The sequence goes on from NC_048298.1 coordinate 306,285,483, forward strand.
GTATATCAAGTTTTGTCTTCCTTGATTGTGCTCTCGTCTCGTTGGCTGTGTTTAGATATAGATTATTAACTTTCTCATCCCTTAATTGAAAGGCTTGGACTAATGTCTTCTAAATATTTCTCAGACATTGAATTTAAATGTGCAGATTTAAAAAAAATGTTTGAAATAGTCTGAATAATAATCACTTCATTTTTTTTATCCAAATCATACCAATTCTTCAGTCATCCATAGAGTCTTGTAGGGAAATCAAGATAGACAAGACCTGAAGTTCTACTCTGCTTAAAAAAGAAAAAAGTTATTTTCGTTTTTGAAAACAAAATAATATTTCAGGTCTTCCTTATACGTATAAAGAAACAAAGGCATAAACTTATGTTTTCTTTTGTAGATCACCTTTTACCCTCTTCAAAATTGAACTTCATCCAAGTTTAAACAAACAAAACCATATAGAGCAAAAAAGTTCACTATCTGCCCTTAATTTTATGGTTAAAATATATAGATAGCCTTGTCCATATTCGAAGACTCTTACTCGGGTAGTTCAGAAATGCATCTTCTGAATTGAGTTGTCCTTGCAACATAGTATATTTAGACTGTCTTGTATCTATCTCTTTCTTCGCTTCTATAATTTGTGAAACTTCTCTATATATCTGGCTTAGTACAAAAGAGTAATCTGTATATGGTTATTTTTAACACCTTTTTTTTTTTTTTTTAAAGACAAATCCCAGTTGTATCTTGTATAAACTTGGGTTTTGGAATGCTGTGTTTATCCCACTTGGTATATCAATGCTTATGCAACTTTTTTCTAATAATCCTGAGATCCCTTTAACCAAACCCACCATTTCCTCAAATACAACCAGTATGAATTTGTGACATTTTCTTATGTTTCATCCTTCCATGCAATAAACCAGTGGTCTCAAAGTGGGGTGCGCAAGAGGATCATTGGGGGTGCGCAGCAGGAGGAGGGTTTTCCCCCCCCCCTCCTTCATCAGGCGGGAGTTCGAGCGGCTTTTTTTTTTTTTTTTTTGCTTTGGCAAAAATGGTAGAGCTGGCGCGGCAGGAGGTGCGTGCTCAAAATTTTTTTACTGATAGGGGTGTGCGATCAAAAAAGTTGGGAGACCACTGCAATAAACTATTAGCCTCTAAGGATAGAACAAGAAGCAATGGGCTTAAACTGCAACAAGGGAGGTTTAGGTTGGACATTAGGAAAAAGTTTCTAACTGTCAGGGTGGTTGAACACTGGAATAAATTGCCTAGGGAGGTTGTGGAATCTCCATCTCTGGAGATATTTAAGAGTAGGTTAGATAAATGTCTGTCAGGGATGGTCTAGACAGTATTTGGTCCTGCCATGAGGGCAGGGGACTGGACTCGATGACCTCTCGAGGTCCCTTCCAGTCCTAGAATCTATCAATCTATGAATTAATTAATTACAGCTTCCTACAGTGTTTCAGACTCTCCAGTTCAGTTGTCAGTGTCACACAGTCTGGAGTGGCTAATGACCGTGAGTGCCAGCCTCAGGGCAGACTGTCAAAAAGCAGGACCGAAACTGGTTGTATGTTCTATAATTAGATTTCACCAACCCAGTAACAGGTGTGAAGTCCTAAAGCACTATAACAATCTTACCACAGAGTTACAGACAATCCCCTTGGACATTCCAGTCTATCTTGCCACCCAGGCAAGCTGGACTATAGATGGTCACTTTACAACAAAGATCCCAACAATATTCAGGTTACTCCCAGTTCCAAAGAACCAGTCACTTACCACAGGTCAGTTATACTCAGATCTCAAGCCCAAGACACAGCCTGTAGCCAATCCTGTAATAAACTAACTAAACTCCTATCTCAGTTAATAAATCTTATTTGCAAGGTTAAAACAGGACACACACACACACACACACACACACACACAAATGAGTTACAGTTTTTGATTTAAAAGGTAATATAAGCATCTATAATAAGCAGCTTTATATGTCTTTTAGGGCTCACCCATGCCATACAGCATGGGGATCTCTTTCTTATGTTTAGGAATCTTTGCCTCTCAGAATCCAGACAACATAAAGATCCCAGTTTCTCTTTGTCTGGGATTTTTATCCCGTATCACATGGGAATCCAAATTGATGGGATGAGATCATGCTCAGGTCTTGGAGGGAGTGAGGGATGCAGTCAACAAGGTCTGTATCCTTTGATGCTATGCATTGCCTCATTTGCCTTTAATGGGCCATCTGGTGTGCAGGACCACTCTATCTGAATTAATGCTGCTTGTCCTGTTTGGTGAGTTACACAATTACAGAGGTTTACAATACAGACACTCAATATAACTTTATACCATGAGCTACATGTGAGATCAGTACATGCAGCTTCCTACATTGTTCATAAGGTCTAGGCACCAAACACATTCTTACAACTCTAATATTTATCTTAACAATACTAACACACAGGTAAGCCAGACTGGTTTCCAGCTGTGCATTTGTCAATGTTCAGTGGGGCCTGGAGCTTTGGCATGAGCTGCCACCTGGTCTGCTAGCATCAAAGTCGTATTGATTTAATTCTTAGAAACTGCTCATAATTTCTCTTCAAAAGTGCCAACAGAGTCATATTTTTTTTCTAACTTTGGAGACAAAAACATCCAATTTTCCCTTAGTGGTGTTTAACTGAAGTGCTAATCAATTATCAGACCTTCTTGATCCCTGGGCAGACTCCCTAACATGGTGTGAGAGGGTAGGAGAGGCAGCAGCAGACACACTAAATTCTGTAGCCACCTCCCCCACACTTCCCCATTTCTGTTGCCTTTGAACTTTGAGGGATACATCTTAACCATTCCCTGCACCCCAGAACAATAAGAGTGAGAAATGTCTTAAGAAAACACTCCAGCAGGAATGATTCCTTGCTGTCTGTGAGAGCATAATATTTGTCTCCTGTCTTCTTCTCTCAACTTTAAGCCAAAATTAAGTCCTGTCACTTCTTCCTCCACAACATTTCAGCCAAATTGCTCGTCCACACCCTACTCATATTCCATCATGAGTACTAGAATCTTCTCCTCTGAGGTGTGTAACAGTCTTGGTTAATAATTTGATCACTGTGGCCACAGGCGCTGGCTTCTTTCAGGCTCTGGGGGTACTCTGCCCCAGGCCTTGACCCCTTCCCCCAAGCCCCTGCCCCTACTCTGCCCCAGGCCCTGCCTCCATCTCACCCCTTCTCCCAAGTCCCCACCCTTGCCTGCCTCTTCCCGCCCCTGCTCTGCCCCAGGCCCTGCCCCCACCGCCCCCTCCTGCCCCGTTCCGCTGCCGCCTCCCCTGAGCACGCCCCATCCCAACTCCTCCCCCTTTCACCCCAACACCTCCTGTACACCGCGGAACAGCTGGTCGTGGCAGGCAGGAGGCACTGGGAGGGAGGGGAGGAATTAAGTGGCGTGGGTGGGTGGGAGGGGAAGGGGAGAGCTGGCTGCTGGTGGGTGCTAAGCACCTACTAATTTTTTTCCATGGGTGCTCCAGCCCCGGAGCACCCACGGAGTCGGCGCCTATGACTGTGGTAATAGACAGCCCCCACTCTATCCAAAATGCTGCTCTACCAAAGTCGTCATTCTCGCCAAGAACTTTTACCATGTCACCTCCCACTCCCTTTTTGAGTCATTTTACTGCCCCTGTGTTACATTGTGCATCAAATTTAGACTTGTCCTTTTCTTCGAGTCCTTGATCTCATTCAGATCACTCACTTAAAAAAAAAAAACAACCTACTATAAATACCAATACCTTCTGAACAGCTATGATGTATGTTACATGTAGATGTAAACTCACTATCTCTGTAATCCATGTCTCTACCAGCGCTTCTTGGTGTATGTTCTGCCTTCTCTTGTTTGTCATGTCTACCCCCTTAGTTTTGGGGCTCTTGAGCAGTAACTTGTCTTGGGCGTCTCTGTGAAGCATCTAGCACTGATATGTATACAATTAACAATACTTAATCCTAAATTCTGTTAGATTTAGAAATATATAACACTTAAAATATTCTGTCCCCACATTGGTTGTTTGTCTCATTCCAGAAGCCCAAGTTCAAGCTAACCACATGTACTCTTGGGAACAACAGACTTGTTTTGTTTTTTAATTTATAAAAGGAGAAGGTTTTTTTATAAGACAATTTGAAGCACAACTTGCAGTTTTCTATTATAGATTAGAATGTGATGTTAATGATTCAGTGGATACTTGTCTCAGTTATGGAAAATGTGTAGTATTATGTAATTCTTGAGACAAAACCTCTAACAGTGACTTATTTTTTGAAGGGTTTGGCTAAATTATCCATAATTTTTGGATAACTAAGAAGATTTTGAAGCTTGAGACTTGTGTTTTGTCCACCAATATTTTATAAATATGAGAATAGACTATACTTTATTAGTCAGGATAAATATAACCAAAGGCTTTTCAGAACTGTGGCTTTGTGCTTTAAGAATGGTGTGGCCCAGCACAAGAAAGCAGGAAAATGACTCCCAGTGAAGCAGCTTCTATACTAGAGCTAGCTAGATTGGAAGCAGAAGAGAAGGAAAAGGATCGGGAGTTTCAATTGAAACTCAAAGAGGCAGAGGAAGCCAGGGAGGTGGCTGCCCACAAAAGAGCAGTGGAGGCAGAAGAGGCTGCCCATGAGAGAGCTATGGAGACCCACATTGAGCCCCAAAAGCATGAACTGGCTGTTATGGAGTTGAAGAGACAAAACCCTTCAGCTGCTGGCTCCACTGCCCCAAAAACCCACAAGTAAGAGCTATCATGAGGAATCCCCTTGCTACTACCTGAGCTGGAACAAGGGCTGTACCAGGGGAAAGGATTGTGCCCAGACTAGGAAGGCATCCAGTCTGTGAAAGAGACTTATTGAAACATCTTTCTGGGTGAGATTTTATCTGTTCTCAGTTGTATTATTGTATTAGGCTTAGATTTGCGTGTTTTATTTTATTTTGCTTGGTAATCCACTTTGTTCTGTTTGCTACTACTTGAAACCACTTAATTCCTACTTTCTGTATTTAATATCACTTTTTACTTATTAATTATAACGCAGAGTATGTGTTAATACCTGGGGGGGGGAGGGGAAGAGCTGTGCATATCTCTCTATCAGTGTTACAGAGGGTGAACAATTTATGAGTTTACCCTGTAAAAGCTTTATACAGGGTCAAACAGATTTATTTGGGTTTAAACCCCATTGGGAGTTGGGCATCTGAGTGTTAAAGACAAGAAGACTTCTGTAAGCTGCTTTCAGTTAAGTCTGCAGCTTTGGGGCACGTAATTCAGACCCTGGGTCTGTGTTGGAGCAGACAGGCATGTCTGGCTCAGCAAAACTGGGTGCTGGGGTCCCAAGCTGGGCAGGGAAAGCAGGGACAGAAGTAGTCTTGGCACATCACTTTGCAGTTTGCAAGGGGGTTTCTGTGATCTAACCCATCACAAATGGTACACCTGTCTAGAATGAAAATAAAGCGGTCTTTGGGTTTTTTCCTTGGAAAATTGTTCCATGTATCTAACGCAGAAATCTGCTGGAGAATGGAAGCTGAAAAAGGAGAGGTGTTTGTAACAAATAAAATAAAGTGTTATGGGGAGGAACTAAAATTTCTTCCTTTTGTATTAAAGATTAGTTTGAACTATGGAAATTTGAAGTCGTAGAAACTTGGAGAGGTCAGTCTAGTAAGTATACACATCATTATAATTCTTGGCACACTAGCAGTGTAGCAGGGGTCCATGTACTGGAATAACGCCAGCAGGTGGGTTTTAAAACTATGATTTTCTTAATGCTTCAGAGCTTAAACATATTTAACTACTGGTTTTGGTTTTTTGTCTGTTTGTTTTTGGATAGGGAATGTGGTTAGAGAGGGAGTTTAAAGGTTGTTCCACATTAGGATAGAATTAAATAGTTTTTGTTTGTGTGAAGTGTAATAGAGAACTAGTTTGCCTTATTATTGCCTAAATTATTATTCAGAGATTGTCCAGATTTCCCTCTTCTTCATGTCATATGCAATTTGCAGAAAGAAATTGTTTACCAATTCCTAATTATACAGATAATATACCAAAGGCAATAATTCCATGCTGTTTGCCTAGATACTCTGGTGATTGACAGCACATGGATACTTAAGTGTAGTGTGCCTAATAGGCTGGAACTCATTCTTTCAGCTTGTCCACAGCTAATAGACAGACTACGGTGTGCTTTTGAAATAAAACTTCCTTAAATGGCTCTGTTCATAAGCTTTGCGCAACTAAGTAATACCTTTCAGCAGTTAATGTAATAACTGTATTGTGTGCTTTGACATCAGAGTAGTGCTGGCTCTATGTAGTCAATGAACTTCCCAAAAATAATTTATGCTTGTTGCATGCAGTTTGCTTAGTCCGAAGAAACTCATCCCTCACTGACATTTAATTTTTTTAAAATCAGAGATCATCCTGCCCAAAAATCTAGTGGTTGATGGGAGACCCCCATTTTGCTAGCTGGGTTGGGCCTCATTTCTCAGGTTGTCAGAGGAGTTCCAGAGTAGCAAACGCTTGGCCCCGAGGAAGAGAGAGTGACTTGTGTTCTGCGATTGGATTAGAATGGAATCTCATCCACTCCTCCATATGCTTCATATCGAGTCTAAGGGCGTGGGAAAAAATGGATTTTTAAGAGACTAAAGGAAAATATGTATTCTCAAAGACAGGCCATTACTTAACTGTGGAATGTGTGTTCGCAGGCCTTCCTTTGACAGTTATTTAAAATGTATATGCATCCAACTCACAAAATAAAAGCTATTTTAGCATGTCAAATCTCCCGCGGGAGGTAGGTAACACTGCTTTAAGTAAAATGTAATACAAACAATGCAATCACAGTAATAGTAAAGGTAACTTAAAAACTACTATCTTCAAAATGGTAAAGTTAATTTAAGAAAATCAAACCACCCTAAATTTTCTAATCCCTGAAATCTGTGCAAACAACTGGAAAGTGAAACATCTTTATAAAACAACTGTAGTGTAATGATGACTCTACCAGGCAGATGTAGTTAAAATTGTGAAAAGTAACTCATCAAGTACCGTATATACTCTTTCATAAGCTGAATTTTTTTAGTAAAAAAGGGAAACATCAGAGAAGGGGGTCGGCTTATGAATGGGTATAGAGAGGGAGAGGTGGGACACAGCGCCTCCCCCCCCAACAGAGGGAGCAAGGAGAGGCAGCACAGCCAGCAGAGACAGAAGGGAAGAGGGGCCAGAGTCTCTCCGCTTCTGGACGCACTGCTCTCCCCCCAGTCTCCAAAGCAGCTGCAGCTGCGGGACTGGCAGGCTGCGGCTGCGCCACTCGGCCTGCCAGAGCAGCTCCAGCCAGGCCAGAGACATCCTCCCCTGGCCTGCCCCAGCTAAGGTGGGAAGGGATGGGAGGGGAGAGTGTGGGAGTCCCAGGCTAGTGGTCATGTGGGGGGTGGTCACGAGTTACTGCCCTGACCCCCAGCTTTCTCCGCCTTCCCCCCAAATTTCCCCACCAGTTGCTGTCCCAGCCCGTCCCTGCTGGCGGCCAGGACATTTTGTTTACTTAGGTTTACCTCCATGCCTGCAGGCGCTCGAGGTAAAGAAACCACCTCGGCCTGCCAGTGGCTTAGCCTGATGGCCCAGGAGCCAAAGTTTGCCGACCCCTGAATTATAGGGTCGGCTTATGAATGGGTCATAAAAACAATTCCATTTTTACTTATCCATTTTGAGGGGGTCGGCTTATAAACAAACCGGCTTATGATCGCGTATATACGGGTAGTAATTTCCAGCATTTTTATTCCCCTCTATTTAACTGCATAACTTTACCAATATTTCAGCACTCAGAAATACTCTCTGTTTTGGCTTAGTTAAATCAAGACTGTTCATATTTCCTTGTCTTTATCTACCTGGATTTGAAGGGTGAATGGGTTTGTTAGTAGGATCTGAAGTTAGGCCATTGGGCACATATAATTAAGGTACTGTATTTTATGCCCAGTGACCCAAGTGCTCTTTAGGGATAGGTGCTTGATTATCAACACAGCTATTGAGTTAAAAATATACACTTTAGCTGGTGAAGAGTACATTTTATTCTTTTCAGAAAACAGTAATTCTGATCAGAGAAATTTGAAGATGAGAAGCATGGCTCTATAGCCTTTTTTTATTTTTTTAGGTTTATTGTTTCCAGTGTTGCCCACAATGTGTTTAGGTGTTCTCTATATAAAACCCATGTATTGCTAAAATTTTACTATCCCCTGGTCACTTTGCTTGTTTCTGACTCCCCTTTCTAATTCCTTCAATGCTTGTTTTCACTGCACAGTTAACTCAAGTGTTGCCCCTAACTGTAGTCCCATCCCCACACACAAACCTTTAACTCAAATGCAGTGATGCTTTTATCTCAAGTTGGTAGGCCTGAGAGGAGTATAGGCTAAAGCTCAGCGAAACACAGCTCGTCAATTGCTAACACGATCACTCTGTAGTGTGGACGAAGGCTAGTGCCACTCAAGTACTGCTATTCTTCCAGTGTCTTCCTATAATTCTCCCTGTGTGTCCAGGAAGGACAGAGAAGTTCTCTCACAACTCACTGGGAAAGAATTACTAGAGCAGCTCCGCTTACTACAGTACTAAGAAACATGGCATGTGCTCCCAGAGGTTTTAATGCCACACCCAAGTGAGTGCAGCACCAGTATGGACACAGACGCTCATATTGTTTCTCAGGCTATATCTACACTGCGCACCTTACAATGGCACAGCTGTGCCACTACAGCTGTGCCGTTGTAAGGTATGCAGTGTAGCCGCTTTTTTCGCTGTGAGAAAGCTCTCCTGATGACAAAATAAAATCACCCCCAACATGGGAGGGTGGTTTCATCACTAGGAGAGTGTCTCCCGCCTACGAAGCACCATCCACACCAGTGTTTTTCGTTGTTAAAACTTTTGTTGTTCTGAGGTTTTTTTTCACAACCCTGAGCGACAAAACTTTTAAAGTGCAGTGTAGACATAGCCTCAGCGTGGCCGCTTTCACTCAAGCTAGGTTAATTCGGGGTATATCTATACTGCAATAAAAAACCTGTGGCACGAAGTTTGAGAGCTTGGGTCAGCTGACTCTGGCTTGGACTGTGGGGCTAAAAATTGCACATAGACACTTGGGGTGGAGCCCGGGCTCCAAAACTCCACAAGAAACAGAGGGTCTTGGAGCTCAGGAGCCCAAGCTCTGAGACATGTTTCCCCCGCCCCCTGCCGGGTTTCAGAGCCCAGACTCCAGCCTGAACCCAAATGTCTACACTGCAATTCTTAGCCCCACACCCCAAAGCCCTGCGAACCTGAGTTAGCTGACCTGGACCATGGGTCTTTTATTGCAGCGTAGATGTACCCTCAGAGAGGAGTAACTCAAGTGTACATAAGTTAAGTTGACTCTGTAGTGTAGACATACTCTCTGTTTTGATTTTAAAAGAGAGTGTGCCTTCTTTTGTGTTTGTATAGCACTTAGCACATTGTGGGCAGTATTGGAAACAAATCACTTATATGTAACATTAAAAAACTACCCTGCAGTCAAGCCATTGAAGTTACTTGAAGGTGTTGTGACAGAGCCGAGTATTCAGGAGGGATTGAATGAGGAGTGTATAGTGGCTTTACCAACCAGAGGAGGAAGGTATAATCAAGTGACACTAGAACTAGGAACAGGCCAAATTGCTAGTAAAATGAACAGATTGTGTTCCTTCAGTGTACTGGTGATTAAGAAAAAGGAAGGAAGACTGAAAAATGAGATAATTTAGATGTCTTGATTCTGTGCAGTTGTGCTTCATTACAGGGAATGGAGCTTTTCAAGGATAACACATTTGGTGAAGAGTTTCTGCTGCAGTGCAGTAGTTTGAGTAGCTGAATGTGCTGATTACAGAGCCAGCCTTAGCATTTTTGGATGAATGTACAAAACACTTTTTAAGCCAACCTCTCTTTCCAAATATAGCCAATACCTCTCCATTTTACCTAGCTATGCATATGACTAGCTTCAGGTTTGATTAGCTAGGTGACTTCTTTTCAGAGCAACCTTGTATTTAGCTTCCTGAAGGGAGGAGATTTTTAAAAGCACAGGTGGCAGTTTGGTGCCTAATTCTGGTTCAAAGTCAATGGGAGTTGGGTACCAAACTGCCATTTGTGCCTTTGAAAATCTCCCCTTAATTCTTTGTCTGCTTTCTTGCGTCAGGGAAAGTGGAAAGGGTCCATGTAAATTACCAACATCTAAAAATGTTTCAAGGCACAATTCTGCAGATAACCCAGTGGTCAGTATGCTGCTAGAACCTCTGGAAACTTTTGTGTGCATTCTGGTACATTATACAACAATAATATATGAACTTTAATGAATCATCATAACCTTCACCTGTGAAGTAGTTAATAGAAAAATGTAGGCAGAAAAGTTTGACTTTGAGTTGGTGTAATAAGAGCAGGGAATGTAATGGATCCTCTACTCTGTCCTGTGTCCACAAACCAGGCCATGTCTCGTGGTATTAAAGTGACCTTCCTTGTGGTCATTGGTCACATTGCTACTTGCAGCTGAGCAGCCAAGCTGAGAAGTAAAAACCTGAAACAGTCATAACACTGTCAGAGACCATTTCCATCCCCCAAAACTGCAAATTTGATTGAGCTTTCCTCAAAAAATCAAAGGACCCATATGTGCTAGTGCAGGGGTGGACAAACTTTGTGGCCTGAGGACCAGATCTGGGTATAGAAATTGTATGGTGGGCCATGAATGCTCATGAAATTGGGGTTGGGGTGCAGGAGGGGGCTGAGGGCTCTGGCTGGGGGAGCAGACTCAATGGTGGGACCAGAAATGAGTAGTTCAGGGTGTGGGAGGGGGCTCCGGCTGGGGGTGCAGACTCTGGGGTGGTGCTGGGGATGAGAGGTTTGGGCTGTAGGAGGGTGCCCCTGGGCCGAGACTGAGGGGGTCCGAGGGCGGGAAGGGGATCAGCGCTGGGACAGGGGGTTGGGGTGCAGGGGATAGCTCAGGGGTGTAGGCTTGGAGCGGCGTTTACCTCAAGTGGCTCCCGGAATCAGTGGCATGTCCCTCCTCTAGCTCCTACGCAGGGGCGCGGCCAGGCGGCTGTGCTGTGCGCTGCCCCGTCTGCAGGTGCCGCCCCTGCAGCTCCCATTGGCCGTGGTTCCCAGCCAATGGGAGCTTCAGGGGCGGCAGTTGGGGCGGGGACAGTATGTGTAGTGGAGCCCCCTGGCTGCTTCTACGCGTAGGAGCCAGAGGGAGGACATGCTGCTGTTTCCAGAAGCCGAGCGCCAGAGCAGGGCAAGTCCCAGACCTCGCTCCCCAGTGGGAGTTCGAGGGCCGGATTAAAACAGCTGGCGGGCTGGATGCAGCCCATGGGCCGTAGTTTGCCCACCCCTGTGCTAGTGGCTTTCACAGTCCCACAGGTCAGATCTGACTAGCTATAAGAATGAGAGAGAATAATTCATGATTTTTTTTTTAGAGATTTTCTAAATCTCACACAGTTTTGGTAACAATTTAATTATATCTATTTTTGAAACAGATATAATTAAATCAGTGCAAGCAACCCCCTAGTGTGGACGCAACGTAAAGGTGCTTATATCAGAATAGCTTATTTTGATAAATGTGTGGTTTCTTAACTGATCTAACAGTTCAGTTTTTTGTAAACAACCCTAAGAAAATCAGTGACAGCCTTTCAGCCCCAGGGTACCTTTACACTTTCAAGACTATCTTTGCAAGGAAGAGGACTAGAAACTTACTTTCTAAATATGAAAGTTGAAATTGCCATTCAAAACCAGTGATGGAGGGTCATCTGCAGTTTTGGGGAGGCCCAAAAGCCAGCTCTGACTAGATCTCTTTATTTAGATCTGAGGGGTGAGGAGCAGAATCCTCTTGGCATCCACTGTGGTTATTGTCATGGAGATCTCCTTTACCTGTTCAGTGACTCTGTTGCAGTATACGTACTATAGAAAACCCTTAGATGCATTGAACGCTTGTACATGGTAATTAGAATGTTTTTGTTTCTGCAGCTTATGCTGTTTTTAAAAACAAACAAACATATACTTACAGACCTCCCTTGTTTCCGTGTTGGTACGCATACTGTGTTAAAGCTAGAGTGGCCTCGCCATAAATAAATATCTACCTTGCTTTTGTTATAAGAGAGTATTTTCTGGGCAGTGTGCCTCTCAGGCACTCTAAATTATCTGTTGCGGTCAAATAACTCTGTTAATGTTGCTTTAACCATAGAACACAAACTGTGACCATGGTTAGTAACAACTAAAAAACAAGTCATTAGGGCCCATATTATGCAACTATAACCTCACTTTTACCATATTTGAAATATAATACAATTTATAATGTCAATTCCTGTGAGTGTTAATTCTCTCAATAAACTAATAAATATAGCAGTATGTGGCATGGCCCTGTCTATGCAGGTAAAAAATATGCCTTGCTTTTTAATTTTTCCAATCAAGATAGCTCAACTCAATTGGAACCTGCTCCCCTCCCTTAACTCCTGTGCAGACAGTTTAACATCTTTTGAGATAGTCTGAAGCTACCGCACAACCAGGAGTGATTCCACATAACCGTATTAACTCAAGCAATCCACCCTTGAGATTCTTCCCTTGTGTTAGCTATGGGAGTTAGCTCCTGTATCCACGCGAGCCTTCTGTTTACTTCTGTGTGATGCCAAGGCTTTTGGGGACCCATCTCATTGTAGTGCTACATTAAACTGCACTGCTCCCTGAATGCTTTTGCAGTGTAATGAGGGAAAACATGTCTGCTCCTTCTGGGGATTCTGGTTGGAAGTGGTATGAACCTAGTAACTCAGTGAAGTAAACCAGTTCCATCTGGGCTTGCTCCAGATTTCTCTCTGGAGAAACATTCCTATGGGTGGCAAAGCATGTATCCAACTTGTGGGCCCTGCTAGCATCACACCAAAGATCCACCGGTACCTTCATGTCAGCCTTTGGCCAGCTAGCAGCATACTGAGGCGGTCCTCTTGGGGTCATTCTTAACAAACAGAGCTCTGTGCTGCATATAGATGAGTAAAGTTGCTGATACTGGAAACTGTGCAGGTGGGGGAAAGAAGGCTGAGAAGGCCTATGTGCAATGATAGGTGGTTTCTGATCAGAAAACAGAGAGAGGTAGATGGCAAGAAAAGGGCATGGGGTGGGAGGGAAGTGTTGGGGGATTGTTGGAAGGCATTGGATGACTAGCGGTTTTTGCTTGTGTTGTGGCATTACCCTGTATCCAGGCTACAGATAAGATACACTAGCAACTGTTGAGGGAATCTCACTGGAAATCTGTCCTACACCCCCAGTTACGTCCGCCATCTTTTGTTATATCACCACCACACGTGAGTGATTGAGTTTTTGTATGTGGATGGGATTGGGAACACTCAAGCTCTGCCTTGTGTTACCTTGCTAGTGGTCCTGTCTACATGGATCTTAAAGGGAGTGGGGGTCTCAGTTGAGTTGAGCTAATTTACTTTTTGGAGAGGGTTAGGGTGGAGAACTTGCTCTTGTAGTCAGTCAGAGCCACTGTTGAGATGTGTTTCAACTGAGTGCCAGAGCTGATGGGTGGTGGGTAGGGTTTTTTTTAAATTGTTTTGATCTTCATTTGTGAACAATTTAATGGAGTGGAAGCTGGAGAGAGTTAGGGCTTCGGATATGGTGAAGGAATGTACTTGCATCTGCACGTTAGTATTTCCCCACCTACATGGAGCACCAAGAAGAATGTAAAAGTTCACTCTTTGGATGCCTGGAAAGACTGTAATATTCAAAGTATATGACTTCAGTCAGAATTCATGATGGGGCTGCAAATAAGTGTTCCATAAGAAACAGATCCAGTTATTTCCATGTCTTTTTATTTTTATTTGAGTTTTATCTGCAATCAGTACTCTACAGTTGAAAGAATACACACCCAATACCTGAAGGATGGTTTTGTGGTTGAAGTTATTGCACTGAGATACAGGTTCTATTTCTGGCTTTTTAGTAGATTTCCTTTGATACCTCGGGCAAATCACTCAATCTCTCTGTGCCTCACTAGGGAGATAATTCCCTACCTTGCAGGGATGTTGGAGGTGCTCCGATACTACTGTAGTAACCATAGAAAAGCCTATAAATAGACTCATGGACTTTAAGGCCAGAAGGAATCATCATGATCATCTAGTCTGACCTCCTGCACATTGCAGGTCACAGAACCTCACTAACTCAATCCTGTAACAGACCCTAACTTCTGGTTGAGTTACTGAAGTCTTCAAATCATGATTTAAAGAATTTGTGTTACAGAGAATCCGGCATTTACACTACAAATAAGTGATATACATTCTGAAGTCCCTTGAAGTGGTGCATGTATTTTCAGAGGGCGAATGCTTGACACTTCCTGAAAATAGGGCTCCTCTAAGGTGTCTCAGTTTGGACATCCAAATGTAGAAGTATCCAAAATCACTGGTCACTGCTGAAAAATTCGACCTCTTTTACGTCTGATTCATTAGATTATCCACCAATCTCCCTACCACTGCAGCATTGTTTCCTGTGGTCATGGGTGGTGGGTGGAGTCCCCATTTGGGGAGGCTAGTCCTGGCTCTGCCCCTTCCTCCCACCAACATCCCATCCCCTCCCACGGCCGGAGGAGCGTGTAGTGCAAGAAATTGCTATCTGTAGGAATTTGCTACATCGGATAGCAGTTTTTTAGAGTAGCAATTTTTTACAATCCCTTACATATGCATAACTGCTACAGGTAACAGATTCCTACGGATAGCAGTTTTTCACACTATAGGCATAATAAATCAAAAACTTTGCCACAAAACCCTGCGACCAGGGGTCCGCCGGCTGTGGCAGTGCCTATTATACCCACCGCCCATGCCTGTGGTCAGGTCTCAAAGGTGCAAGCTTGAAGAGTGACATGGTCAAGGTGCAAAGACAAAAATGGGGAGAGAGAGGTGCTTAGGAGAGGTATAAGCAATAGGAAGGAATTAGGAGGAAAATGAGTGGCATTGGGACATCTGAGACAAAACATTCAAGCTTTTTCCCCTGTTAGAAGCCAAAGTTGGAATGTGTTTTTGTTTTCTAACTCAGCTAAGCAGAAAGTTAAATAAGAAGCCAGCCTAATAGAGCACCTAGTTTCACATTGCAAAATACACTATTTTCAGAGAATTGAGTGCAACATGAACAGGACTCTGACAGTATAATAGATCTGACTTGAATAGAAAATAGGTTCACTTTGTACTTTAGTGTGTGTTGCTTTTGGTGCGTAAGTAGGATTAAGTCATGTTGGAAGAATGAGGGTTTTCTTTTTACTCCTTTGTTTTATTTTGTTCTTTGTGCTTCATGTTGAGAGGAGGTAAAAGTTAGAGACAAATTTATACAATGTGTTCAACTAAAACATTAGAGACCTTTGGGTTTATCAGTCTGTTGAAACGTCAAGGTTTCTGTAGTGCTCAGGCACTTTATGAGCTGCAGCAGGAATTATAGCTACAGCTGTAGTCCATCTTTTTAGTATTTGCTAGCAACAACTTATTAAAACATTGACTTACAGTAGCAAGTTGAGAGTTTAATATTTAATACATTTTCAAGATCTTGGCTTGCTTAATTTCCTTTTTTTTTTCTTTACCTCTGTAATTGAACAATAGACCAAGGAATATATTTTGAACTCCTCAGCTCCCAGCAAGGACAGACTGAAAGCAGATTTGCAGTACTTAAACTTGTGAAATATTGACTTTGCTCTTCATTGCAGCTCTCAGGGCACAGACTCTGGTTGATACATTTCATCGTGTACTCCTGAGATGTATGTGGTTCCATGCAAAGGTTTTGGAAGCATTTTGACTTGTTTTGTAAAAAAATCAATAGGGCAAAAAAGCAGCACTGTTTGATATCTTTCCCACATATAGAAAAGATTTTGAAGTGCCTGAAGTGGAAATACATTTCTTTTCACTGGAGAGCCACTGCAACAAAGCAAATTGGTCAAAGGCAGCACAGGGAAGGACTTTAGTTTGCAGTTCTGAAGCAGAATTTAAAGATGATTGATTGACTGGCTAGGTAATCAGTGCACGTTTAAAGTTCCTAGTGGAAACAAAATAGTAAATATCAGAGGGGTAGCCGTGTTAGTCTGGATCTGTAAAAAGCAACAGAGTCCTGTGGCACCTTTAAGGACATGTGTGGCATGTGTCTGACGAAGTGGGTATTCACCCACGAAAATTTATGCTCCAATACATCTGTTAGTCTTAAAGGTGCCACAGGACTCTCTGTTGCTTAAAATAGTAAATATTACAATTAATTTGAAATAGGACTTCATGATATAATATAGATCCATCCTGGAAAATGGTTGACTCGCCTCTTGCTTGCTGTGTGACTTTGGTCAAGTCATAAACTTTGGTGCCTCAGAACTGTGCTTCAATTTATCCATCCATAAAATGAGAATACCTGTGGAGTGAGAGTAATCTCTCTTTAGCTAAAATGGTAACCAGCTTTACATTTTAAGACCAGATTTTTTTACCCTTCCCCTAAATTGGCTAGACCCCAACAAATTATCCTCATATCTTATGTGCACTTCTCTGCTTTTAATTTGGTGGTGACCAGACATAATCTTGAAATTAAAACAGTATGAGAAACCAGAAGGATTTCACTATTAGGACATACTTCAGACTACAATATTTTGTTAGCCATCAGACCATGCAGAGCAATTTTAGGGTATGCATGTTGACCTGAGGGAGCTGGCTAGGAAAGGGAGAGAGAATTAGCTTCCTTCCAGGGGTATGAGGTGTATTTAGTGTTTGCAAAGTGCATCCAGCAGGCTCGCCGACAGAAATTCCAGGCCCACCCCAAAGTGCGGGGCCCTGCAGCCCGCCCAGGCAATTTAAAAGGGCCTGTGGCTCCCGGCAGCCACCACTACCATGGCAGCAGCAGCGGCTGGGGGCTACCGGGCCCTTTTAAATTGCCTGGGCCCCTGGTAAATTGCCTCCTTTGCGTCCCCCTCATCCTCTGGTCAGCGGGCCTGGCATCCAGATCCTTGGATGAAATCTCTATAAGTGCAAAGTAATATGATGTTATCTAGGCTTAAGCTGATTATGTTCAAGAGGGAAAATATATGATTTTTGAAGCATCATTCTGAATATTCTCATAAAATATAATCGAGTTGAATTTGCTTGATATAGTACCTGTATAGGCCACATATTACAGCGCTTTTTGACTGGAACTATGATGTGAACTTTTATTTATATATATATATATATATATATATATATATTTTTCCCAAGTTGGATGCTTAGTTTCTTTCCTTTCAGAAGACTAGTGGAATTTTGAATTTATCGTGTCCCAGAGAATGCATGTTTTTCCAACTCCATGTAAAGGTGTTCACCCAGGATAGAGCTGTAGCTAGAGGCAAAATTCAGTCTGAAAATGCATGTTGTCATTTTGAAGCTAATTGTTTAGGAACTCAGTCTTGCAAGAAAAACCACTTTTAATGTTTACCTTCCACTGTCTGTAATGTTCACCTTTTTATGTTGGGGGGGAAAAAATGTGAAATTATTAAGTAAGCAATTTAATATGAACAAGAAAAGAGAAATATAATACAGTAAATTAGAACTATTTTGTTTTAATAAACTACAAATATATCCAGAGTTTAAAAAAAACAAAAAAATAGAAAATAACTTGAAACTAAGGCTGTCAAGTGATTAAAAAAATTAATCGTGATTAATCGTAAAATTAATCGCACTTTTAAACAATAATAGAATACCATTTATTTAAATAGTTTTGGATGTTTTCTACATTTTCAAATATATTCATTTCAGTTACAACACAGAATACAAAGTGTACAGTGTTCACTTTATATTTATTTTTGATTACAAATATTTGCACTGTAAAAAAACAAAAGTAGTAGTATTTTTCAGTTCACCTAATATAAGTACTGTAGTGCAATCTCTTTATCATGAAAGTTGAACCTACAAATGTAGAATTATGTAGAGAAAATAACTGCATTCAAAAATAGAACAATGTAAAACTTTAGAGACTGGAAGTCCGCTCAGTCCTACTTCTTGTTCAGCCAGTCGCTCAGACAAACAAGTCTTTGCAGGAGATAATGCTGCCCACTTCTTGTCACCTGAAAGTGAGAACAGGTGTTTGCATGGCACTGTTGTAGCCAGCGTCGCAAGATATTTGCGTGCCAGATGTGGCAAAGATTCATATGTCCCTTCATGCTTCAACCACCATTCCAGGGGACGCATGCCCATGCTGATGATGGGTTCTGCTCGATAACAATCCAAAGCAGTGTGGACCAACGCATGTTCATTTTCATCATCTGAGTCAGATGCCAGAGCAGAAGGTTGATTTTCTTTTTTGGTGGTTCGGATTCTGTATTTTCCTTGTCGGAGTGCTGCTCTTATAAGACTTCTGAAAGCATGCTCCACACCTCATCCTTTTCAGATTTTGGAAGGCACTTCAGATTCTTAAACCTTGGGTCGAGTGCTATACCTATCTTTAAAAATCTCATATTGGTACCTTCTTTGCTTTTTGTCAAATCTGCAGTGAAAGTGTTCTTAAAACAAACATGTGCTGGGTCATCATCTGAGACTGCTATAACATGAAATATATGGCAGAATGTGGGTAAAACAGAGCAGGGAACATACAAATCTCCCCCAAGATGTTCAGTCACAAATTTGATTAATGCATTATTTTTTTTACTAGCGTCATCAGCATGGAAGCATGTCCTCTGGAACGGTGGCCAAAGCATGAAGGGGCATATGAATGTTTTTAGCATATCTGGCATGTAAATTCCTTGCAGTGCCAGCTACAAAAGTGCCATGCAAATGCCTGTTCTCACTTTCTGGTGACATTGTAAATAAAAAGAGGGCAGCATTATCTCCTGTAAATGTAAACAAACTTGTTTGTCTTAGCGATTGGCCGAACAAGAAGCAGGATTGAGTGGACTTGTAGGCTCTGAAGTTTTACATTGTTTTATTTTTGAGTGCAGTTATGTAACACAAAAAAATCTACATTTGTAAATTGCACTTTCATGACAAAGAGATGGCACTAGGATACTTGCATGAGGTGATTCGTTTATAAGCCGACCCCCCCAAGATGGATAAGTAAAAATGGAAAATTTTTATGACCTGTTCATAAGCCGACCCTATAATTCAGGGGTCAGCAAACTTTGGGTCCTGGGCCATCAAGATAAGCCGCTGGCAGGCCGAGATGGTTTGTTTACCTCGAGCGTCTGCAGGCCCGGAGGTAAACCTAAGTGAACAAAGTGTCCCAGCCCGCCAGCTGCTTACCCTGATGGGCCGGGACAGCATCTGGTGGGGAAATTTTTGGCGGGGGAGAAGCTGGGAGTCAGGGGAGTAACGCCTGGGACCCCCACACTCTCCCCATCCCATCCCTTCCCACCTTATCTGGGGAGGGCCAGGGGAGGATGTCTCTGGCCTGGCTGGAGCTGCTCTGGCAGGCTGGGCAGCGTGGCTGCAGCCTGCTCTGGCAGGCCAGATCGGGCAGCGTGGCTGCAGCGCGTTCCAGAGAGCTGGGCTAGGCGGCATGGCCACAGCCTGCTCTGGGGGGTGGGGCCGGAGCTGCAGCTGCTTCGGAGGCTGGGGGGAGACCAGCGTGGCCAGAAGCAGAGACTCTGGCCCCGCCTCTTCACTTCTGTCTCTGCTGGTTGTGCTGCCTCTCCTTGCTCCCTCTGTTGGGGTAAAGGGCCGTGTTCCACCTCTCGCTCTCTATACCTGATCATAAGCCGACCCCCTTCTCTGGTGCTTCCCTCTTTTACTAAAAAAAATTCGGCTTATGAATGAGTATATATGTATTTCTTTTGTTTATCATTTTTACAGTGCAAATATTTGTAATCAAAAATAATATACACTTTGATTTCAATTACAACACAGAATACAATATATATGAAAATATAGAAAAACATCCAAAATATTTAATAAATTTCAGTTGGTATTCTATTGTTTAAAAGTGCGATTAAAACTGCAATTAATTGCGATTAATTTTTTTGAGTTAATCATGTGAGTTAACTACGATTAATCGACAGCCCTACTTGAAACCCTGAAGCGCCTGTCTATGCTACTGTCTTATGTCGGTATAACCACGAGCAATGCAGCTATACAGACTGAACTCCCGGTGTAGATAGTGCTTCTCTATCAACATAGCTACCCCTCTCGGGGAGGTGGAGTACTTATTCCAGTGGGAGAAACTCTCCTGTCGTCATACACAGCACTACAGTGGTGCAACTTGCACCACTGTAAGCGTAGACAAATTCTAACTCACAAGAGGTTAATACTGACTGTCCTGTCCTATGGCATGTGAGCCTGTTCTTAGCAGTTGTAACTTGTCTTTGTACATATTGACTTGCTTCAGGACTATTTTACAATGTTATTGGTTCATGTTCTTTGGGGGAGGGAAAATGCCCTAAAAAAAAAAAAAAGGCACTTAAAACAGAAACTTGATTTTTAAATCACACCCAATAGTTCTTCCTAATTCAGTTTAAAACCAAACTTGCTGTATTTTGGATGGTAGATAAAGATTCTTCCCTTAGAGAGAAGGAATTAAAAAATTGCCAATAAAACTGCATAGGGGAATGGAGAGGGTGCTGAGCAGGTGAATTAAAGGATAGAACCACCAGCATAAGCGGAAAGGAAGCATCTGAGCCTTGTGAGAGAAGCTAGAACATTTTATTTTAGTTATTTTGCTTTTTCTTTCTTTGGTTAGGTCTTATTACTGCTAAGAATTACTAACTATTTGGATCCAGAGTAGCAGCCGTGTTAGTCTGTATCCGCAAAAAGATCAGGAGTACTTGTGGCACCTTAGAGACTAACAAATTTATTAGAGCATAAGCTTTCGTGGACTACAGCCCAAGAAGACGTGGGCTCTAATAAATAAATGCTCTAATAAATTTGTTAGTCTCTAAGGTGCCACAAGTACTCCTGTTCTTTTAACTATTTGGAGGCATCTAAACAATCAAAAAAGAGGGTGGTGCCAGTCCTAAGGACAATGGAAGGGCAGACAGACAAGTAGACAGAGATTAGGAGGAGTGGGAAAACATACATTTTACTTACACATGGCAATAAAGTTCACTGTAGACTGCATGATTGAAGTGGGTCTTAAAGGGGGATTTAATGTGGAGAGGATGAAGACCTTGCAAACGAGCACAGGAATGCCCTGCCTGTGCGAGAGGAAAACGCATGGCTGTGTCCGTGCAAAGCTGACAGACGGTGGAAATTAGGAAAGTTGGCAGAGTAGGGAGGGAGGAGACCATGCAGAATGAGACCTGCTCAGGTAGGTAGGTAGGGGCAGAGTTATGCAGAGCTTTGGAGACGGTGATGACAAACTCGAATTTGATGTAGTAGCAAGTGGAGAGCCAAGGAAGGGATTCAGAGAGGGGCGTGACATGATCAAAATCAGAAGCAAGGAAAATTTCCAGTGCAGTATTTTGTCTGGACTGAAAGAGTTGGTTTAGGGAAGCCAGAGAAGAGGATGTTACATTAGTTAAGACAAGATATAATGAGGGCCTGAACAAGAGATTTAGCTGTAGGGATAGAAATAAATGGAAAGATCTTAGAGATATTGAGGAGGAAGAAGTGATGAGACTTTTAGATATGAGCTGAATGTGTCAGGCAGGGGAGAGGAAGTCAAAAATAACTTGTAAATCACATGCCTGTGTGATGGGGAGGATGATGGTAGTGTTGAAAGTGATAGAGAAGTGTGGAGCTCTAGAAAGTAGATTGGATGTGACTAATGCAAAAAATTGTATAGGGACTTTTGTAAAGGGCTCTGCAATTATTTAAACTTCCCTCTGTATCTGCCAATTGAAGGGTTTTATTCATTTAAGCTTTTCTGAAATCTCTGTAGGCAGTAAATAAGCTGTTTGGATGTGTGTACAACCTAAGAAAGTTCGGAAAGTATAGTAGGTGCTCATGGCAACATGTTTAATTGTTAAATTATGATCTAATTAAATATATGGATTAATGCTTGTGAAGAGCGGCATGCTTATTTGGCTAGAGCAGGGAGCTGGGGCTCCTGGCTGTTCGTAGCCCTGTCACTGACTTTTGAGACTGTCGGAATCTAGAGGAGAAGTTTAATGAGTGTTTACCTCACAGAGTTATGGAGGCTCCGTTAACATTTGTAACATGCTTTGATCTTTAAAACACAATATAGATATATTTAACCTTTTCTGTCTTTCTTTTTTCCTAGTTACGATTACCTCAACTGGAGAAAAAGGTAGGAAACGTGTATTACTCATCCTCCATAAATAAATTGAAAGTTTTATAAATAGGAAAGTTGCCTACTTCTTGTCTCCTTAATATAAATGTACAGTGTGTTTCTGATGTATAATTTACACCTACTTAACAATGCAATTTTGTATGATTTTATGTAACTCTCTAGAGAGAGTGAGCAGATGGGTACATAGAGGGAAAACCTAGGGAGGCTGGATCTATCAAGCTTTTAGTGCCACAAGCTTAGGATGATCATATTACCTGTGAGCAATGGAAGCATGACTTAATTATGCAGATCTTTCAAAACAAGTGGTTGGTTTGGGGGGGGGAGGGGAATCAGACCCACATCATGTTTTCTGTATAACACTTAATGTGTGTTATGTGGGTCTCTTTTATCTCTCTGGTTTTCCCCCTTGTTTTTAAAGTGCATTAATTGTTGTGGTAACCATACTATTGATAGCTGCTATGGCTATGTCCATTGCAGAATAAAATCAGTCATATGGTTATTGAAATTCTGGAGTTATCATAGTGATGGTTCTGACCACATTTGTTGTGTATATGTTTTGTATTACACTGAAATAACTAGAAAAAACTATGTTGAGAAAACATTATTAAGGTTGCAAAGTTAGGAGATGCCAGAATTAAACTTGCCAATGCAGCCTTAATTCAGCCCCCTTATTTGCATACATTACAATACAGTCTTTAGTTACATGATTACATGCTATTTTTTCTATGAGACCCCTGTCTCATTCATTTCACAGGATGGAGCTACTCTGGGGCTTAATCAGGGTTGGGTAGGGAAGCAGACTTGTTTGTAGGACTCCTGCCTCATTTGTTGCAGAAATTAAAAAGTGGGTAGTGAATGAGGTAGGGGAGTATGGTCTCACGGTTAAAGCAGCTGAATACTGCCTTGGGTAATTAGATTTTATCCCTGCTTCTGCCACGGAGTTCCTATGAGATGTTGGACAAGACACTTCAACCAAACTTTTCACAGGTGGTCACTAATCGTCTGGTCCTCATTTTCTGGGAGCCTAACTTGAGACCCTGCAATCTGATATGCGGAGGAGCTAGGCGCACTCAGCTGCTACTGAGGTCAATAGGGGCTGTGCTTTGAACATATAAAATGCTGTATAATGCCAAGCACTGTAAAATACCAGGTTCTAGGCATTTCAATTGGACATACAAAATTAATGAATCCTTTTTACCTCTAGTCCTTCTATGCCTTGGTTTACCATCTGTAAAATAGGGATAAAAATACCTCCTCACCTCACAGGGCCATTGTGCAAATACCTTTGTGAAGCACTCTGATACTGTAGTGATTAGCATAATAGAAAAGCCCAGGAGGAAACTAATAATTCTGAAGAATGAAGAGCTGAATAGAATCTAGTGTAGTTTGTACCTATAGGCCCAGGAAATCTAGATATTTAAGACCTGATCCTCAGATCACTGAGCAGCCCCTCCTTTTCCTATAGTTGAACATATTTTTACAGGTTATACCAAAAAAAAAAAAAAAAAAAAAAAAGCACCAGTAGAGGGGAAACCTTACTTGTTTTTAATATCCCTACTTTTTTTTTAAGAAATACAGAACGAGTCTGACTTGCAGGAAAACATTCACATTTAGGTGTTGATATGAAATAGGAAATCTCCTTTACTTGAATTTTATAGCTCTTGTAGTCAGGTGGTGGTGGTGGTGGTTATTGCATCAGTAGAAAAATAAACCCTCTAGAAGCCAAGGTGGTATCAATAGATTCCTGTGATTTTTAAACCAAGAGCCCATATCCTTGCAGATAAATTTCTGCCTCACATTTCAAGTGTATTATGTTTAAATCCTATTACAGCAGTGCTTAATTATAATTTTCTATTTAATTTAACAATATGTACATAGAACTACGTGACTGATCTATCTCTTGTTTGATATGTGTATTTTCTCCCCTAATTTGGCTTATTTTTAAACATGTGAATTGTTTTGAATCTGGTATACAACCACATAAAAACCAGTAGACCCTAAGCCTATAAACATGCAAGACTCTAATGATAACCACACGAGGAAATCTAGAGTGGTGTGGTGTCATGAGTGTCTCTGGGTGTGTATGTCTAATCCGGTTTCCCAAAGTTGCTTTCTCTATCTGAAGATTATCACAAGAGTTTAAGAAAATGTTTTTTTTATTAATCAGATACAAATTGGGCCTCTGTTCTCCCACATGTTTTGATTCTATAGGACAGGTTGTTAGAAAACATACTAAATGTAAGTGGTAAGTGCATTTTTGTTTTGTTTGGTGCAGTGGGAATTCTGTAGGGTTTTCTGTAGACTTCATTCTGTCAGTCTTGAACCTCTCATCAGTGTAACCCTTCCTTCAGCTGAAGAAGATTTCATATAGATCCCTCAAAAGCCCAGCACTACTGAGTGATGCAAGACCTTCTCTTCTTCTAAGCACTCAGCTACTTCCTGTGCAGAACTGCCAGCACCTGTTTAATTAATGAACAAAGTCTGAGCAGGGGCCCTGAATACATTCCCCTTCCACTTATCAGTTCAGTGTCACTAGACCACTTAGTCTGCCAACTTACATTTGTTCAGTGAAGACAGCAGAAGTAACTCTGCCAATCCCTTTAGTTGACTGCAGTTAAAATGCTGTTAAATTTACAGATTTTTCTTACACTTCAAACAAAGTTAGACTTTATGTTATGATCTCCGATTATGTTAGAACTGTGAAATGACTTTCCTTGCTAGTTGGTGCTGGGGTTATTTTATTTTTTTGTTCTTTCCTTTCCTTCATCTGGTTTGTACTTATAAGAAAATAAGCAGATCTTAATAGGAAACCAGCTAATGCATATTTATACTTGGAGCCAGCACAAGGATCTTTGAAGGGTTGCTCTCAATGAGTCCTGCTGCTACTGCCTTTGCAGGTTGGGTGGAGTCTAGAAGGGAAGCTGCTGAATCTGGTGTCTTCCACCCCACCCCATCTTTACCCCAAGAGGCGCTTGCATGCAGAATCCCTTTCCCAACAGCAGCAGTAACGACAGCACGTGAGTAAGGCAGGATAGAGAGGCAGGGGCCTGTTCAGCATTGGGCCAACCTCCAAAGGACAGGACTCTGATCCCAGGGACTTCCTCCTGCATGGCGTACAGTAGCAGCTGGACCTGTCTGGGCAGGACACTCAAGACTCCTGTTCCCCATGAAGAGTAAAGCTGTAGAGGGCTGACCTTCAGCTTCCAATGCTGTATGACATAGAAATCATAGACTTGTAGGGCTGGCAAGGACCTCAAGAGGTAATCTAGCTCAGCCCCTGCACTGAGAAAGGATTAAGTAAACCTAGACCATCCTTGACAGCTGCTTGTCTAGCCTGTTCTTAAAAACTTCCCCGTGATGGAGATTCCACAACCTCCCTAGGTAACCTGTATCAGTGCTTACCTATCCTTATAGTTAAAACATTTTTCCTAATATCTAACCTAAATTTCCCTTGCTGCAGATTAAGGCCATTACTTCTTGTCATACCTTCAGTGGACATGGAGAACAATTGACCACCGTCCTCTTTATAACAGCCCTTAACATATTTGAAGACTCTTATCAGGTCCTGTTTCCTCTCCCCAAACCTCTCCCCCTCCTCCCTCTCCCCATCTTCTTCTCTGGAATAAACTAGTCCAGTTCTTTCAACCTCTTCTCATAAATCAGGTTTTCTAAACCTATCATCATTTTTTGTTGCTCTCCTCTGGAGACTCTGCAATTTTGTCTGTATCTTCCTTAAAGCGTGGTGCCAAAAACTGGACACAGTCCTCCAGCTGAGACCTCACCAGTGCCGAATAGAGTGGAACAGTTACCTCCTATGTCTTACCCAAGACACGCCTGTTACTACAGCCCAGAATGATGTTTGCCTTTTTATATAGCAGCACTGCACTGATGACTCATATTCAGTTTGTGAGTCACTATACCCTCTCACTCTGATCCTTCGTTGCTGCCTAGCCAGTTATTCTCCATTTTGTATTTGTAAATTTGATTTTTCCTTTTTAGGTGTACTACTTTGCACTTGTCTTTATTGAATTTCATCTTGTTGATTTTAGATGTTCTCCGATTTATAAAGACCGTTTTGAATTCTAATCCTGTCCTCCAAAATGCTTATAACCCCTCCCAGCTTGGTGTCGTCTTCCTGATTTCATCACTTTTGCAAGAAGTCTAGACCGCTTTCTCTTTCTGCTAAGTATTGCTAGCACAGCCACAAATTTATGCCTTTATTGCCACTACCTACTGTCTGTACTACCATCTGTGGTTGCTTATTTGCATTGCAGTAGCACCTAGCCCCAGTAAGGGCTTAGGGCCTGTGTGTGTGTGCGCTAGAGAGGCCTCCGACCCTCAAAGAATTTGCATTTTAAGTATAATCTTCTATGTTTTAGTTAACTCCCTACTGCTAAGACAGTTTAGTTGTGCCTTGCCCTCGTGCATCCATCACTTCCTCTTTCTGGTTCTAACTATTCCATTCTTCTCACCCCGTTGCACTGATTTACCCAGCCACCTCCATTGTAATCTTAAATTTACTTTTGTCCTCCTTCCCCAACCCACCTTACTGTTTTTATCATGCCTCCTGTTATGTCTAAACTTAGACATGAAGCTTTTTAGAGAAGACCCCATCTTATTTGTTCTGTATAGTGCTAGTACCCTGGGACATTTCATAAAGAAATAAGCATTCATGTCACATGGAGGCAGTTTTTAGGACTCTGCATACGAATATAAAGTTATTTTTGCTGACTGCTATGTCACTTGAGTCCCGCTAGCTCTATTCCATGAGTGTTAAAATCATTCTAATCTCTCTCTAAAGCTATGTCTACACTACACAGCTTTTAGCGACACGGCTGTGCCGCTACAGCTGTGCCATTAAAAGGCGCTTAGTGTAGCCGCTGTTTGTTGGCAGGAGAGAGCTCTCCTGCCGACAAAAAACTTCCACCCCCAACGATCAGCAGTAGCTTTGTCAGCGGGAGTGGCACTGTTCACACCGGCCCTTTTCCTCGACAAAACTTTTGTCTTTCGGGATGTGTGGTTTTTTTTAAACACCTCTGAATGACAAAAGTTTTGTTGTTCATTTGCCAACATAGACAAAGCCTAAGGCAAGGGAGATAGGGGCAGTGGCAGAAGTTCCCTATTAGGAAAAACCCTAGGAACAGCTAAGTGCATGAGGAAGCTTAGGTTAAGGTTCATGTTGTGCACAACAACATACCCTCTCTCCCGCTTTGGGAGTTAAGTGTGGCCCTATCCAGTGTGTGTGTGTGTGTGTGTTCATTGTTTGGAGCAGGTGGAAGTGCCGCAAGCTTACGGTCTACTTCATGCCATCCTTGAAACATTAAATATAGCTTCTTTAAATGTTTATTTCTATATCAGCATAGCAAGTAGGTCAAGCTTCCCCCTTCTTGGAAGGGAAGATGACATAAATGTTTGATGTTACTTCCTCATTTTAAGAAGTTTGCTGCCTGACGCCATACAGCTGTTTAATCTCAAAAGTAGGTGGGAGCAGCTGTTCATAGTGGCTAGTTTTAAGACTCTTGCATAGTAAGGTATGAATATAGTAAATGGAATGCCTGTGGGGGTGACAATTTCAGGATTTAGGTGGCATTGACACGCCTGCTAATTGTGTTCCAGTATCTTCCAACGCTGTTTAGATTGGAAATGTGCCTCTTGGGAAATGGAATAGGATTTAGGCTGGTGAAGAGCAATGAAGCCAAATAACTGTCTCTTTCCTCATGGCTGCAGTTTTGCTGCTGTTAACATTACTTCAGCCTAATTTCATCTGCTGGGGAAGGGAATTCAATGGGAGACTGACAAGCTGGACCACTCCTTGGTTTCTCTGTCTCTTAGCTTAATTTGGGTTAAAGTAGTTCGTGTATCTTCTTAGAAAGGAGTGTACGTGGTGCTCAAAATCAGTTAGAGGATATCTTGCCTTGATGCTGCTTGAGTCACCGCAGCTTGATGATTCAGTACTTTGATTTCTTTGACTAGATAGATATGCTGGAACAACTTAGGCTACAGTCTTGAGTTAGCTTACTTGCTTGCCTATAGGTCCTTAAGGTTGGTCTTTCTCCCTGTTTTTAAAAGCCTTTTGGAGTCTTTCTGCATCATACCAACAGTCAGTGGTTCCTGTTTACTTCTGGTATGAGGCGTAGGTCATGTGCTGCACTGGAGAAGCATTGCTAACTGTCCCCAGGTCCACACGTCAAGTTTGTTGCTCGCCTGATTTCTAATGGCTTCTTCAATTTCTAGGGACAGTTTTTGTCAGGAAGGAAGGTCCAGTCATTTTTCTTCCATTATCCAGTAAGGGTGCCTGACTGATCAGTTTGCATTGTATAAGCTCTACATTCATCTTCAGGTATTCTTACATCCTCAGTGACGTTGCCTGTGTAGATCTCCATTCTTAAAAAATATGACATGCAGACCTAAGAACTGTTAAAGTTAGCCTAGCAAGAAGCTGAATGTATCAGTGTATTCTCCTTATGGTATAAACATGTCAGCAGTTTAAAGGGAGACCCCTCTTTTCCTGTTTCCTTGTATTCTCAGCTCCCACCTCGGGTCAGATCCTGGAATCGCCTCACTCTAATCCAGTGGTCTCCGAAGTTTTTATGTCATGCCCCCCCTTACCCATAATGGACTCTATCTGTGCCCCACTGGGGGCTGGGGCCAGAGCTGGGGGCAGAGTGGGGCTGGGTGGTGCTTCATCCCTGCCCCCCGTGGGGGCTGGCTGTGCTGCGCACTCCTCCCAAATATTCCTCCGCCCCACAGTTTTGGGATCACTGTTCTAATCAGATGCTGTTATCTTACTGCTGTTAGCTGTGTTAATTTAGTGTTATTCATTGGTATTGCATCTAAAATAGCACAGTACTAAATTTTGACATCTAATCAGTGGCCAATTATTTTCAATTTCCACAAGATGCTACACATCAGCATACAATGAGTTCTGTCTTCATCTATCTAGAACAGTGATGGCCAACCTTTTTATGCCCAAGATCACTTTGTATTTAAGGACAACCCAGGCTCTGCCCCGCCCCTTCCGCAAAGCCCTGCCCCACTCACTCCATTCCCCCTCTTTCCGTCACTCACTCTCCCTGACCCTCACTCACTTTCACTGGGCTGGGGTAGGGGTTTGGGCTGGGGATGAGGAGTTCGCTGTGTGGGAGGGGGCTCTGGGCTGAGTCTAGGGAAGGGGGATGGGGTGTAGGAGGGGGTGAGAGGTGCAAGCCCTGGGAGGGAATTTGGTGCAGGAGGGGGCTCTGGGCTGGGGCAGAGTGTTGGGGTATAGGGTGCTGGCTCTGGGAGGGGGATCAGGGCTGGGGCAGGGGGTTGGGGTGCAGAAAGGGGTACAAGGTACTGGCTCTGGGAGGGGGGGAAGGGCTGGGGCATGGGGTTCGGGGTGTAGGAGGGGATTCAGGGTGCTGGCTCAGGGCTAGGGGTTGGGGTGCGGCCTCCCGCCGAGCAGCACTTAACCTCCAGCAGCTTCCAGTCGGTGGTGTAGCGTGGCTGCTGCTAAGGCAGGCTCCCTGCCTACCCTGGCCCCATGCTGCTCCCGGAAGGGGCCAACATGCCGCTGGGGGTGGGGGGCAGCACATGGTTTTGGACGCTGCCCCTCTCTGCAAGCACCGCCCCTGCAGCTCCCATTGGCCATAGCTCCCTGTTCCTGGCCAATGGGAGCTGCGGGAGTGGTGCTTGCAGGCAGGAGCAGCGTACAGAGGGAGACCCCTGGCCGTGGGGCATGCTGGCCGCTTCCAGGAGCAGCGTGGGGCCGGGGTAGGTAGGGAGCCTATCTTAGTGGCAGCCCTGCTGCGCCGCCGGAGATTACGATCAACTGAGAGTTCCTCTAGGATCGACCAGTCGATCGCAGTCGACCAGTTGATGACCACTGATCTAGATAAATGTTCTTCACAAGATGTTACAGAGAAGTAGAAACTGGTCAAACTAGTCTTGGATATCATGACTTTGTTCAGCTGTGGCCATCAGCATTAACCCAAGCACCATAAACTGTGGTGCTATATTCATCATGCCATTTTAAGCACTTGCTCAGTCTCCTGTGATGGCTTCAAATCACCCAATGGATTCTCTTTTTCCAGTACCACGAATCCATTTATAAATCTTTGATTTAATTCCTACCAAGAATGGCTGTGGTCTATATGTGTGTCTGCTTCATGCTACAGATCAGTGGCCAGCTGCTTCTTGGTTTTCTTCCCCTCCTCCCAAAATGCTAGAGGTGATAGCTCCCATTAAATGAATTTGATATTGCCCTGTGGTATATTAACACCAGAGAACAAATCTCTCATCTTCTGACACAAGGGTTCTGCTTCTGCTTTTGCACATGAAATTGTATCCAATTCTATCAGGAACCTGACCATGAGTTGTCTGCAGTGCTGATGCTTCCCTTTAATCCAGAAGAGAGCCTAGAAATACTTTATTTTGCAACCCTAAGGAGAAGTTGGGTCATCCAGTTCTCATGAGTCTCCCTGACACAGTTAACTAATCATAAACATATCATAACATATCTTGAAATTAGCTACACCTTTTCCTTAGGTCATCACCATTAAAAGAAATGGAGTCCATTTTGTGTTAAAGGCCAGCAGATCCTACTTTCCACTATGGCTGTGACAGTGCTGAGTCTACAGTTTAGTTACAAATATTCCTTTTTATTTGGCAGGTGGAGGCAGAGAAGTCACCAAGAGTTATACAGACAAAAAATAATCAGAAAGGCAGAAGTTCTATCACAAATGTTCATACAGAAATAAGATGTTACATCAAGAATTCCCATTATCTAGTCCCCAACCCTTTATTATAAGTATAAAGAATAGCTTTTCCAAGATGGAATCAAAGTGGGAGCCTAGTATATTAAATATTACAGCAAAATCCAAATGTGATTAATGTTTACCTTGTTTGAATTACAGTACAGGTACATTTACATTTTAATATTATTTACAACCCCTTTCCAACACCTAGTAGTAATAAAATATAGTTATAATACTGGCATGTAAAATTTTTTTAGTGCAATGCTTAGACTTTATAAGATACACCTCTACCTTGATATAACGCGACCCGATATAACACAAATTCGGATATAATGCGGTAAAGCAGTGCTCCGGGGGTGCGGGACTGCGCACTCTGGTGGATCAAAGCAAGTTCGATATAACACAGTTTCACCTATAACGCAGTAAGATTTTTTTTTTTTGGCTCCTGAGGACAGCGTTATATCGAGATAGAGGTGTATATCTATTGCATAACCCAAATTTTACATTAACTGAGTGTTTTCAGTGTGCTGGTATCATTTACTTCATTTGCTGACAATATATTATACTGTACGTGGACTGAATTTAGTAATTGAACCAACTGAAATATATGTGGCCTGTCTGTCAAGATAATTTAAATGTATACTTCCAGCTTTTTTATTTTGCTATTCCAGACATCAGACACTTTATTTTAATTTTCCTGAGGGTGGGTACTTGGGAATGAAGGTATGTTTCTAAAGTTGTGGGTTGCTGCTGTCATAATGAGGCTCATTCAGTTGTAAAAAAAGTGGGAGTATAAGTGGGGAAATTGCTTCATGACCAAGATTTTGATAATCATTATTTTAGTAGCCTATTAAATGATTCATTCTGAGGATGAAGTAGTACTCATCATATCTGGTGGGCTATCAAGTGGATTTAGGTAACTTCTTTATAGGGCTAAGCCCACTCAGATGTGCTAGTATTCCTAATTATCCAGTGTGTTTCAGTGCAATTTATCTTACTGGCTTGCAGAAGAGAAATAACTTATCTATACCCCAAACCATTGCATTTTTATGTTCTAGTTCTAGTTCAGCTATACTCACTGAAATCTTATTGTATTTATTTTTATTGCAGTTGTCTACCTTGTGGTTTTTCATCTGTCATTTGTCATGTTTGTATGGTCCTATTGGAAGACGATTTTTACATCTCCTGCTTCCCCCTCCGATGAGGTAAATTTAATGATGGAAAAATGCCAACACTTATTATACCATTGAACTGTTTTCAGCAGTGATACTTGTTTAAAGTACAATGTAATTCATTTTCTCTGTTCCCATTAACTGAAATAAATAGCATGCTGCCATATCGTGAATATAAATAATTAAATTACTTTGAAAATCATCGTAACCTAATGAAATTTTTTCAGATTGAATGCTTGTTTCTAAGTAGTCACAAGTTTGACATTCAGGTGTATATGTTCAAGTAATAAGGTATGCGAGTATATATGACACTGCAATGTTTTGCTAAGCAATAATTTCAGTTTGGTGTTTAGAATAAATAAAATATAAGTAGACTTGGAAGGATTCGTTTTTATGGGTAAATGTTGGTAAACATTGATTTCACCATACACACACAATCTGACTAAAAATATTTCCATCAATTAATCAAAATGTACAGATAGGAAAAGGAAGTAAAATGCTACTTGAGAACGTGAGGTTGAAATTGAATGATATTTACTTTGTGTATTTTGACACGTGACATTGACAATTTGTTTATAAAGCTTTAACTTTTTGAATCCCAATGCCTGTACAATGCGGTATATACAAACCCCACACTGGGCCCGAAGGGGTTAAAAGGCTGTACTAGGCCCAGGCAACCCCGTCCCTATAGGCCTGTTGAGCATGTGCAATGTGGAGGATTCAGGGTAGCAGCAGTGTTAGTCTGTATCCTCAAAAAGAACAGGAGTACTTGTGGCACCTTGGAGACTAACAAATTTATTAGAGCATAAGCTTTCGTGGGCTACAACCCACTTCTTCGGATGCATATAGAGTGAAACATATATTGAGGAGATATATATACATACATACAGAGAGCATGAACAGGTGGGAGTTGTCTTACCAGCTCTGAGCTTCCCAAAAGGGCTCTGGGCTGGGACCCGGTGGAGAGGAAGGGGCCAGGTCCCCCTACTATGGCTAGGGTTACCATATTCAAACATTTAAAAAAGAGGACACTCCACGGGGCCCCGGTCCCGCCCCCGCCCCAACCCCACCCCTTCTCCGCCCCCATTTCAACCCCTTCCCCAAAGTCTCTGCCCCCTCCTCTGAGCACCCTGCATTCCCCCCTCCTCCCTCCCGCTCTGATCTTGGTTGGGGGTTGCTAAGTGCTTCCCTGCTCCCCACTCGCCCCGCAGCCCCTATGCCCTTGCCTGCCCTGTTCCTCCTCACCCTGCAGCCTCTGCACCCCCTACCCCTGCAGCCTCTGTGCCCCCTGCTCCCCACTCGCCCTGCAGCCGCTGCACCCCCCCACCCCTGCAGCCTCTGTGACCCCTGCTCCCCACTCGCCCTGCAGCCTCTGCACCCCCCCCGCCCCTGCAGCCTCTGTGCCCCCTGCTCCCCACTCGCCCTGCAGCCTCTGCACCCCCCGCCCCTGCAGCCTCTACACACACACACACACCCCTGCTGCCTGACCTGCTCACCTGGCAGAGGGAGAACTGCAGGCTCCACATGGAATTAAACACAGCCCCGCTGCTCTGTGGGGGAGGAGGGAGCGGGGGAGGGGGAGGGACTCTGGCTGCTAGAGGCCCTAGTGGCTGCGAGCGGCTTTCAATCAGGCCAGGCGTCCAATCAGCCGCGCCGCACAAGGGGAAGGGGGAAATCCCGGACATTTCTACTTGATTAGAAATCCCCCCCCGGACGGCCATTTAACACTGAAAAAGCTGGACATGTCCGGGGAAACCCGGACGGATGGTAACCCTAACTATGGCTCACTTAAAAGAAAAGTCCCAGACAGAGGGGGAAGGCCCCAACTCTCTTGACCTGGGGTCAGGAATCAGGCACCAGTACTCCACTCTCCCAACAAAGAGACAAGGGATTGTATGTCAGATGCACTAACCGGTAGGCCACCCACCAAGCTCCCAACCTCTCTATCAGTGTATCATTAATTACTGTCTGATGCCGCCCCTAGTTTCCCACAAATGTGAAAATGTAAATTGATTTTTAAAAAATGCTTAAAACCAATAATTTTGTGCAACTGTGAAAATTTACATCAGTAAAAATTTAAAAATGCTTAAAAATAAACATCAATATTATCTGTCAAAATTATAAGAAAATTAAAATCAATTTTGCCAAAACTAAATATAAGTTAAGACATAACAAGCTCAGTGACTCAGTCTGTATGTCTTTTCATTATACACCTTTATTTGAACTCTCTCAGTGACGTTTCTTTGGATAAGGATAGGTTACAATAAATATTCGTAACATTAAGAGGACTGTAATGCTCAGTGATAAGTATGTTTAGAAGCTCAAGGCGTGGCAAGCACTGTTAAATCAATATAGAAAGAAATCTCTAAAGACGGACATAAAAAGTGCTAGCTTTATTGACAGATAATTGTAATATAATCATCTCTCTAAGGAATCTATTAGGTGAATTAACCTATAATCTGATGGCTTTTATTTTTTTCCTGTAAGTCAATTGATCTATAGGCTTAATATCAAAACTACAATTGAAGTTGTCCCTCTATTTCCTGTAACTTTAAAGCTGGCTAAACAGAAATTTTTTTATTCTGTTTTTGGCAGGGATGACTCTCTCAATGCCAGCATTTAGCCCGAAGCAAATTTGTACAGGTGAAAACATACGTGCAATGGAAAAGCAGACACTGTAGTTCTATAATATGTATCTATAAAGTGTCACAGAAATCTATAGTAGAGTCGGAGAGGAAGCTGAAGAGAGTTCTGCTGGTTAGCTGAGCAAAGGAAGTAGTATTGAATATTTTTAAGTTGTAAATTCACTGCGGAGGCTGGCCTTCAAATCATATGACTGGTTTAATTGGCGCCTGTTCTGTATGATAATGACAAAACACTTGGCAGATCCACCAGTTATCTCAACCAGTCAGCTGCTCCAAGATTTGTAGAGCCACATGAACTTAGCTTAAGCATCAGTGTATTTTATAATTATTTTGGTGCTTGTTTGGATACTTCTGTCTGCCAACATCTATTTATAACTAACTGTAATAAAAGCTGCAGCAAGGCTTCAACTTTCAGTGAGTAACAGAGAGTTAAAAAGAGTGTGGCCATTTTAAGTGTTGATAAAATCAGGTCTGAATTGGAAAATTTCTACATATGAGCTTATCCAAAAGCCATGTTCCTCCTTTGAGCACTCTTCTCCCACAATCTCTGTCTGTCATCTCCGTTCAGGCACCAGGGAAGAATATAGTATTGTCTCTAAACTGTTCACACTTAATTTTTTCCAATTGTTTTAAAACATAAATGTATACATTTTCACGTAATCTTATTATTTTAAGTACCCATTCTTGTAAAATGAGTGGCATCCTGTGATTTTGCTAATATACTAAAAAAAGATTTCACACCTGTTGTTGTGCAAGTGTAATCCCTGCACATTTTATAATAAGGAAGAACAATCAACATTATGTGAGATCCCAGAAAGAGAGGAAGGAAACAAAGGGGCTCTTTGTTACTGTTTACATTAAGAGCTGCTAAAACTTTGTCACAATTGTTTTGTTGATCGATAACTTTCATCCCTTTGAACATTTGCATCTGTTGCCCAAGGAGAGGGTAGACTTGTGACCCCATTAATATTCAATAGACATAATAATGTAAACATAACTTTTTGGGGAAATTGAACGTTTGTTAGACAATTTGTTATCGTTACAGGACAACTTTAAAAAAAATTAAAACCACCCGATTTTAGAGGTTTAGGGTTTTTTCTATGCCTTGTTTAGCTGTGTCTGTTAAGTAGTGTTTTAAGGCTAGTTTTACTCTCCTAGTTAATTGCCCACTTCTCTGGCCCGGGGTTGAAGACACCAAGCAGACTTCTCCTAGCTTGACAAGGCCTCCTGAGAGGCAGCAGCAAAAGTGTACAACGGCACTCCTCGTACTTATACAGTGTTGCCAACTCTCACAATATTTGATATTTTACTTAAAGCCCTGTCTCCTGTAGGCAAATAATTATGTGAGAATCTGCCTTTATTTTTTAAAAAATAAGTTTCTAGCCCTTGTGGTTGTGGAGAAAAGCTTTAAAACATGACCCAAGTGCACCCTGATTCCCCCGAAGGCAAATAAAAAGAATACAGATATATTTATTCTTTTTTAAATTCATGATTTGAAGCCAATTTCATAATTTTTGGAAACTGACATTTTGACTTTTAAAAAATTGGAGCTGGCAATACTGCATACAGCAGTGGAATCTTGCCTGACTACTGAGGGATGTGGGTTGAATCTTCAGCCTTCTGGATTTAAGAAGTAACATGTGGAGGCAACAGCAATCTCTCCTACTCTTCCTGTAGTAGGAGAGGTACCATTTCTTCACTTGTCCCTATTATTACTCCCTCCCCAACCACTTAGACTCTGGGGAATTCCAAAAGAAGGGGACATTACAGGGCCCAAGAAAAACCCACATGAACTAATCAAGAAGTACAACATGGTTAAAATGATACACCCTTAATCCAGTTTGCATCTTTTCCTCACTGGAGTAGGTGTGGAGACACTGAGTAGTGCATATAGAAAGGAAAGGGCACCTTCAGGGATTCCTGTTGGGATCTCAGACAGATTTTTGCCCCAGTTCCCTAAATGGCCCCCTCAAGGATTGAACTCACAACCCTGGGTTTAGCAGGCCAATGCTCAAACCACTGAGCTATCCCTCCCCCCTCTGTTATTGCAGAGCCCTCTGAACTCCTGGGATCCCCAAGCACCTCTGGGACAGGGTTTAGACTCATGGTTTCAAGGGAAGTTTGCACCTTCAGAAAACGCCACTGAGTACAAGTCTTCATCTTGTAATCTTGTATCGCAAAGGGAAATCGAGTGGTGGGAACTAGGACAAAGACCGTTCCTTTAAATTTAGCATTTTAAAGTTTTATTACAAAGGATCAATCATGTAATTTCAGAATGTGTGGGGCACAAATTCTTGCTGTACCTCCTATCATTTACTACTTTTTCTCCTCTGTTTGGTAAGATGATAGGCAGATATTGCTGCTTCTTTAGGGGTAAAGTATTCAAACCGTTCTCTCTTAACATAAACCTTGATTGGTCATGCAGTTAAAAACTATTCTTCTGTCCCCCTCTTGCAGTTCTGCTTATCAAAATCTGATAAAGAACAATATGAAAGAGAAGAGAGACCAGAATCCCAGCAGGACATTTTGAGAAGAGCTGCTAAAGACTTACCTATCTATACCACAACAGCATCAAGGGGTGAGGCATGCAGACAAGTCCAGTAGTCCAAAAGCTCCTAGTCCAATTCATGAGATTTATTTTGATGTTGCTGTGTGAACCATCTGTTAAATAATTTCTGCAAAAGGCCATGACTTCATATTTCCCCATGAGATGCCAGAGTTCTTTTTTGTCTGTGGATCTCTACAAGCAGCCAATAAATAGAACAGTTTTCTCAAAAAAGATCCTGTTTTGCAAAATAAATTCAGCGTGAATTTATCTTACGCTCTGCTTATAATAATCTTACATAGACTAAAGGAACAGAGTTGGAAGGCTGAGTTTTTTATATTCATTTCTATTTAATCCCAATTATTGCTTTGGTCCTCTAAGTATGAACATTTAAGGCTTGAATTTACTTTCACTACAGTGTCAGAATTGAGGCTATGGAAGCTAAAATGCCAGTAAATTCTTCTTCCAACATCAGCTATAACTCTCAGGACAGAGCTGTTTAATCATTATGTTTATGATCATTCAGCTATTTCTGTCTTTACCTTCACTATTTTTAAGTAATACTATTGTAATTTCTCTGAAAATATCACGAGAGACTGTTAAATGACTTTCTCTGATGCCTAAATACAATATAGCTAGATTTCTATAACTGCATTACTACTCTAAAACTAGTGGTGTTATTGATTACTCCCAAGACCTATGGTTCTTTTTAATAGAAGTTACAAATGTTATACCATTTAATATGCAGTGTGGTTGTAGCCATGTCAGTCCCAGGATATTAGAGAGACGAAGGTGGGTGAGGTAATATCTTTTATTGGATCAACTTCTGTTGTGTCTCTTACCAATATAAGTTGGTCCAATAAAAAATATACCTCACTCACCTTGTCTCTCTTATCACTTAATAGTAAGTCATGAGATTTGTTAATGGTTATCTTGAGTAAATTCATTTTGCATTTAAGTGATTCCCAAACTATGGTTTCTGGGCCATTGGTGGTCTGTGGGGCACTTGCTGGTTGTCAGCACAGAGCTGCCTGGTGGTTGTGGCTTTTCTCCTTCTTTATAGCTGCCTCTACAGGTGTGCCATCTTTTTATCAAGAAGAGTCTGGAGGCCTGTTAAAAGCAACTGCTGAGAAGGAGTAGTAGCCAGTCTAACTGCATCTGCTAGATATCACATCAGCAGAAAAGGACAGAAATATGAGCCCCCCTCAAGGACTAGGAGAGGACTAAGGCTTGGGGAGTATGTCAAGAGGCACATGGGGAGAAGAGGACCTGGTGTCTGGGTAGCATATCCAGAGGAGAAGGAAACCAGGTGGCAGGGAAGCATGTGCTGGAGGATCAGGGGAGGGGAGA
Organism: Trachemys scripta elegans; assembly: GCF_013100865.1. NCBI lineage: Eukaryota > Metazoa > Chordata > Testudines > Emydidae > Trachemys > Trachemys scripta. The sequence goes on from NC_048298.1 coordinate 306,324,077, forward strand.
CTGAGGAACAGATTAAATGAAGAGGAAGAGTTGAAAAAGCATTTCTTACAGTAGAAACAGATACTGCTACACTAAATACTTTCATGTTACATTTTTCTGTAAGCAATTGTTGTAGTTGCCACAGCAATCTTATGCGATTCAGAATGGAAGTGGGAGGGGAGATGTCCTTGAAACAGTCTCTTGAACATAGGAAACTTCTGTGTGTATGCAATTTAATTTTACAAAGACCTGTTTAACAGATTGACTTTTAAAATTTGAACATAGCAATCAGATATTGTGATAGATGCCAACTAATCAAGCCTGACCGCTGTCACCACTGTTCTGCATGTGACCTGTAAGTAGCTGTGATGATCTATTGTTTAAATTCTCATCTTGAATACTTGTGCCTTATTTTTATTGCTTGCCAGTGGAACTGCGTAATGGTAGATCTACTATCTCTGTCCCTCTCCCAGCCCACAGAGCCTGGGCTTCATGTAAGACGTGCAAATCTCTGCCTTTCCCTCTGCTGGAACTGCATCTGTTCTTCTGCATATGGGGCCCTCTGTACCATGGAGAATGGGGCAGGATTTGTCCTAAATGTGCTTCTAGCTTTGTAAAATGTGTTCAGTCTGAAGGATCAGTACTGGAGAGTGAAGTGGGTCTGGACTGTGATACATATGCCAACAGAAACTTCTGTGCATGGAACCTACCTTGCTTCCCTAGCTGTCAGGCACAAGCATGCTGTGGTAGTAACAACTTTGTTTCGGGAGAGCTACAGTAGCATTACAGGTCTTCATAACTTCAGAGGTATTAGTGTTATCCACCAAGCACATTCTGCTCCACCTGCAAAATCTGTTCTTACAAGCCACTTAAGACTGGGAAATAAATTAATAGATTTCAGTGACTGAGCTTGGGTAGATCTATTTAATTAAGAAATGTGATGAATGCATGTGTCTGTCTGGAATTACTACCCTTTGGCCATGCTATTCTAAAGTTGGGAGAAAATGGAATATAGACCATTGGAACTATCGATTATATATTTTTCCATCTTCCTCCTCTCTATCCCAAAGTTATTTTTCTATCAAGCATTTTGATCAGATTGATTAAGTTGAATGCCAGGTTACCATATTTCCCATACTATCCACAGTAGCTGTAAGGCATGCTGGTTATTAAAATCAATTCTGCATGTTGAATTTTTGCTCCTCAAATGATAATGCTGAATCATAGAATATCAGGGTTAGAAGGGAGCTCAGGAGGTCATCTAGTCCAACCCATTGCTCAAAGCAGGACCAGTTCCCAGCTAAATCATACCAGCCAGGGCTGTGTCAAGCCTGACCTTAAAAACCTCTCTAAGGAAGGAGATTCCACCACCTCCCTACGTAATCCATTCCAGTGCTTCACCACCCTCCTAGTGAAATAGTTTTTCCTAATATCCAACCTAAATCTCACCCGCTGCAACTTGAGACCATTACTCCTTGTTCTGTCATCTGGTACCACTGAGAACAGTCTAGATCCATCCTCTTTGGAACCCCCTTTCAGGTAGTTAAAAGCAGCTATCAAATCCCACCTCATTCTTCTCTTCTGCAGACTAAACATTCCCAGTTCCCTCAGCCTCTCCTCATAAGTCATGTGTTCCAGCCCCCTATTCATTTTTGTTGCCCTCCGCTAGACTCTTTCCAATTTTTCCACATCCTCCTTGTAGCGTGGGGCCCAAAACTGGGCACAGTACTCCAGATGAGGCCTCACCAATGTCGAATAGAGGGGAACGATCAAGTCCCTCAATCTGCTGGCAATGCCCCTACTTATACAGCCCAAAATGCCATTAGCCTTCTTGGCAACAAGGGCACACTGTTGACTCGTATCCAGCTTCTCGTCCACTGTGACCCCTGGGTCCTTTTCTGCAGAACTGCTGCCTAGCCATTTGGTCCCTAGTCTGTAGCAGTGCATAGGATTCTTCCGTCCTAAGTGCAGGACTCTGCACTTGTCCTTGTTGAATCTCATCAGGTTTCTTTTGGCCCAATCCTCTAATTTGTCTAGGTCCCTCTGTATCCTATCCCTACCCTCCAGCGTATCTACCACTCCTCCCAGTTAATGTAGTCTGCAAACTTGCTGAGAATGCAGTCAACACCATCCTCCAGATCATTAATGAAGATATTGAACAAAACTGACCCTTGGGGCACTCCGCTTGATACCGGCTGCCAACTAGACATGGAGCCATTGAGCACTACTCACTGAGCCCGACGATATAGCCAGCTCTCTATCCATCTTGTAGTCCATATGTCTTTAACTTGCCGGCAAGAATACTGTGGGAGACCATATCAAAAGCTTTGCTAAAGTCAGGGAATAACACATCCACTGCCTTCCCCTCATCCACAGACCCAGTTATCTCCTCATAGAAGGCAATTAGGTTAGTCAGGCATGACTTGCCCTTGGTGAATCCATGCTGACTGTTCCTGATCACTTTCCTCTCCTCTAAGTGCTTCAGAATTGATTCCTTGAGGACCTGCTCCATGATTTTTCCAGGGATTGATGTGAGGCTGTCTGGCCTGGAGTTCCTCAGATCCTCCTCCTTCCCTTTTTTAAAGATGGGCACTTCATTAGCCTTTTTCTAGTCATCCGGGACCTCCCCAGATTGCCATGAGTTTTCAAAGATATTGGCCAATGGCTCTGCAATCACATCCGCTAACTCCTTTAGCACCCTCGGATGCAGAGCATCTGGCCCCATGGACTTGTGCTCATCCAGCTTTCCTAAATAGTCCTGAACCACTTCTTTCTCCACAGAAGGCTGGTCACCTCCTCCCCATGCTGTGCTGCCCAGTGCAGCAGTCTGGGAGCTGACCTTGTTTGTGAAGACAGAGACAAAAAAAGCATTGAGTACATTAGCTTTTTCCACATCCTCTGTCATTAGGTTGCCTCCTTCATTCAGTAAGGGGCCCACACTTTCCTTGACTTTCTTCTTGTTGCTAACATACCTGAAGAAACCCTTCTTGTTACTCTTAACATCTATTTCTAGCTGCAACTCCAAATGTGATTTGGCCTTCCTGATTTCACTCCTGCATGCCTGAGCAATATTTTTATACTCCTCCCTGGTCATTTGTCTAATCTTCCACTTCTTGTAAACTTCTTTTTTGTGTTTAAGATCAGCAAGGATTTCACTGTTAAGCCAAGCTGGTCGCCTGCCATATTTACTATTCTTTCTACACATCGGGATGGTTTGTTCCTGCAACCTCAACAAGGATTCTTTAAAATACAGCCAGCTCTCCTGGACTCCTTTGCCCCTAATGTTATTCTCCCAGAGGATCCTGCCCATCAGTTCCCTGAGGGAGTCACTCTGCTTTTCTGAAGTCCAGGGTCCGTATTTTGCTGCTCTCCTTTCTTCCTTGTGTCAGGATCCTGAACTCGACCATCTCATGGTCACTACCTCCCTGGTTCCCATCCACTTTTGCTTCCCCTACTCATTCTTTCTGGTTGTGAACAGCAGGTCAAGAAGAGCTCTGCCCCTAATTGGTTGCTTCAGCACTTGCACCAGGAAATTGTCCCCTACACTTTCCAAAAACTTCCTGGATTGTCTGTGCACTGCTGTATTGGTCTCCCCGCAGATATCAGAGTGATTAAAGTCTCCCATGAGAACCAGGGCCTGTGATCTAGTAACTTCTGTTAGTTGCCTGAAGAAAGCCTCGTCCACCTCATCCCCCTGGTCTGGTGGTCTATAGCAGCCTCCAACCACGACATCACCCTTGTTGCTCACACTTCTAAACTTAATCCAGAGACTCTCAGGTTTTTCTGCAGTTTCATACTGGAGCTCCGAGCAGTCATGCTGCTCTTTTACATACAATGCAACTCCCCCACCTTTTCTGCCCTGCCAGTCCTTCCTGAACAGTTTATATCCCTCCATGACAGTACTCCAGTCATGTGATTTATTCCACCAAGTCTCTGTTATTCCAGTCACATCAAAGTTCCTTGACTGTGCCAGGACTTCCAGTTCTCCCTGCTTGTTTCCCAGGCTTCTTGAATTTGTGTATAAGCACTTAAGATAACTCGCTGATTGTCCCGCTTTCTCAGTCTGAGACAGGAGTCCTCCCCTCTTATGCTGTCCTGCTTCCTCCCCGTATCCCATTTCCCACTTACCTCAAGGCTTTGGTCTCCTTCCCCCAGCGAACCTAGTTTAAAGCCCTCCTCACTAGGTTAGCTTGCGAAGATGCTCTTCCCTCTCTTCATTAGATGGAGTTGGTGTACAGTGAAAACAGCACCTTATGGTCTATGGAGACAGAGAGTGCCGTATGCAGTTCAATAATATCCCTTCTTTCTGATTAATGGGCTTTTTTGAGTACTATCTTCTACTTCTCCTGGGCAGAAGGTCTGACAGCTATAATATGGGCCCTTTGCCTGAAGGGGTGGGGTTGAAAAGTAGAAGTAATGGGTATTTAAAAAGTTGTTTCACAGCTTTAGGAAGTTTGAGACCAAATATTTGAATTAGAAAGTAAATGTATTTTGTACTTTTAATTTTTATTTTAATTAATTGGAAATGGACTTTTTCTTTTTCAGATGTGTACTAAAAATGGACCATCATTGTCCTTGGTATGTTTTTTTTTTTTTTTTTTAAATGAATATAAATAATATTGAAACAATTGATCAAATTCTTCACTCTCGTATACCAAAGTAAACATGTAATTACTCCATTGATTTTTAATGGAATTTCTCCAAATTCAGACATATATAAATGAGAGCAGCATATTTCCTAATGCTTATTGCAATGTATATTGCAAGCCAGAATTGTAGGTCTAAGAAACCTAAATATGCACTTATATATAGATTCACAGCAGAACTGATCAGGTTAAAAGAAATGAGAGAGGCTGAAATGCTGCTTTATTGTGTTTAATTCGATACTGTATGTGCCAAGAGATAAGAATCTATTTTGCTAAATTGTGAAAATCAACTTCTTAAATGAATGTCAAGTATCAGAGGGGTAGCCGTGTTAGTCTGGATCTGTAAAAGCAGCAAAGAGTCCTGTGGCACCTTATAGACTAACAGATGTATAGGAGCATGAGCTTTTGTGGGTGAATACCCACTTTTTAAATGAATTCACTCCCAGATATCAAGTTGATCAGCTCACTAACAGGTACAGTAACTCCTCACTTAACATTGTCCCGGTTAATGTTATTTCGTTGTTACGTCGCTAATCTATTAGAGAACATGCTCGTTTAAAGTTGTGCAATGCTCCCTTCTAACGTTGTTTGGCAGCCGCCTGCTTTGTCCACTGCTTGCAGGAAAAGTAGCCTGTTGCAGCTAGCTGGTGGGGGCTTGGAACCAGAGTGGGCCGGCAGCCCCCCTATCAGCTCCCCTAAGTACCCTGTGCTGCAGCCGCCCAGCAGATTATCAACTACAGTAACTCCTCACTTAATGTTGTAGTTATGTTCCTGAAAAATGCAACTTTAAGCGAAATGATGTTAAACGAATCCAAGTTCCCCATAAGAATTAATGTAAATGAGGGGGTTAGGTTCCAGGGAAATTTTTTTCACCAGACAAAAGACACACACACACACACACACACACACACACACACACACACACACACACACGAACGATTTAATACTGTACACAGTGATGATGATTGTGAAGCTTGGTTGAGGTGGAGGAGTCAGAGGGTGGGATATTTCCCTTACTGCTAAATGATGAACTAGCAATTAGCTGATCCCTCATGGGTTAACTCTCTCACTCTGCAAGGCAGCAGGAATGGAGGGAGATATGCGCATTTCCCTTAAGTACACTGCCTTGTTAATTAGATCAGCTTGCTGAGACTGCAGCTGCTGCAAGCTCCCTCCGTCCTGAGCCGTGCTCTATGGAAGATGGCGTAAGCAGGGAGCAGGGGGGAGGGGGACACCCTGACATTAGCCTCCCTCTTCCTTCCCTCCCCCCCGGCACAGCAAGCAGGAGTCTCGGGGAGCAGCTCCAAGGCAGAGGGCATGAACAGCACATAGCAGTGGGGGGGAGGGACACAGCTGAACTTCAGGTAGCTGCTGCACAGGGAACTTAGGGGAGCAGGGAGCTGATTAGGGGGGCTGCCGGTCCACCCTGGTTCCAAGCCCCCACCAGCTAGCTGCAAGGGGCTGCTCTTCCTGCAAGCAGTAGACAAAGCAGGCGGCTGCCAAACGACGTTAGAAGGGAGCATTACATAACTTTAAATGAGCATGTTCCCTAATTGATCAGCAACGTAACAACGAAACAATGTTAACTGGGACGACTTTAAGTGAGGAGTTACTGTATCAGGTAGTTCAAGTGTCCCTCCCCCAACTGCTGTGTGCTGCTCCTGCCCTCTGCCTTGGAGCTGCTCCCGGGAGCCTCCTGCTTGCTGTGGAGGGGAAGTGGGGTGCTGATGTCAGGGTGTCCCCCTCTCCTGCCCCCTGCTCGTGTACCCCAACTCCACAGAGCAGAGGGGGGACACGATGGCTCAGGAGGAAGGGAGTTTGCTGATCTACTTAAAAAGGCAGTGTACTTAGAGTGGGGTCAGTGTACTTAAAGGGGCAATATATGTGTGTGTGTGTGTGTGTGTGTGTGTCTCTCACACACACACACACACACACACACACACACACGTCTGTCTCGCATGCATGCACCCTCTGGCACTTTGGAAAGTGGAGGGAGTGGTGCGCTCTAGTGTACAGAGTGGGTTCATCATCATGTTCAGTTTCCGCAGGGAATGTTTGCATCCACTGCCATGCGACTATTGTGTCTCCTCCCTCTATTTGTGCTGCATTGTAGAGTGTGAGGCTACGTTAACAACAATGTGTTAACACTTGAGAGGTCAGCTGAGTGCTAGTTCATCATTTAGCAGCAAGGCATTCCCTGGGAAATATCCCAGCCTCTGACTCCATCACCTCAACCAAGCTTCACAATCATCATTGCTGTGTACAGTATTAAATTGTTTAAAATGTAGTGTGTGTGTGTGTGTTTTGTCTGGCGAAAAAAATTTCCCTGGAATCTAACCCCCCTATTTACATTAATTCTTATGGGGAAATTGGATTTGTTTAACATCGTTTCGCTTAAACTCACATTTTTTCAGGAACATAACTACAACGTTAAGCAAGGAGTTACTGTATTGCTATATATATATTTTTTTTCCATGCAGGATTCATTTCAGGGTGTAGAATTGCAACCTGGACATGTAGACCCTATTGAATATCATGCAGTTTTTATTCCCCTACACATGACGTGCCATCCCAGCAGATATTGCTAGTTGTGGTAAACATTAATAGATGTTCTCGGGCCTAACATGACACCCATTGAAGTCAATGGAAAGGCCCCCAGTGGCTCAAGGTCTCTGATGTCTGGCAAGACTTCATATTTTTATATAAGAAATCTGGCCAGAAATGGTGCTGGTCATCAGGCTGCTCTTTGTTCAGCAAAATTATTTCAGTGGCAGGAGTGATGGGAGGAGCCCAGATCACCTGACTTAAGGGTATATTCTTGAAAAAGGGGATTTTAAAATGTTAAATCTTAACTTCTTCATTGATGGAACGTTGTCCCAATTGACAGACTGCTGAAATCATGCACATACAATGGTGCCCCACAAAAACAGTTTGATTAATCTTTATACCATAGTGATCTCTCTCTCTCTCTCTCTCTCTTTCTCTTTTAGGGTGAATAACTGTGTGGGATTTTCTAACTACAAATTCTTCCTCCTGTTTTTATTATACTCCTTATTGTACTGTCTGTTTGTTGCCGCTACAGTCTTGCAGTACTTCATAAAGTTTTGGACAGTAAGTTTTGCTTTTTGTTAAATTAGCATGCATTACTGAAATCTACATCAGCGCATCATGTCATCCATTTTTGTCTGTTTTGTGGATCAGTACCATCAACGGCAGCATCACTTGAGGTGACTGAAGCAAGAGAACCTTCCGAAATTAAATGAATTAAGTTCTACATTGAGTAGAGCTGGACAAATACTGTGGGAGAGTAGAGAGGGTGGAAATTCAAAAACAATAAAATGCAACTTCTCTGATGCCCAAAATTGAATAGCACAGCTCAATTTTTCAAATGTGTGTGTTGGATACTTACAGAGAGCTGCTTATAACCCAAGCAACAGAGTAAAACAAATGATGGAAAATATTGTCAGATTTGAATAACAAATTCAAGGAAATAGAAATCTACTTGTGGATATTCTGTGAGCAGAAGAGACAGCTAAATGTGCCTATTCATTATGAATTTGTTTGGTTTTAATACTGAGTGCTTATAATGGCAAATTTCAATTTGAGGTTAGTAGCGTTTACTGACCACACATGGGCATCATAAGAAGTTATGCAAAGTATGTGCAATGTTAATACTGTTTACTTTCACTGCAACTGTTTTCAGTGTTCAAGTGGAGAATATGCACATACTCTATTACACAAATTCATTTGAATAGAGCTTTGTCAGTGGAAGCATCCTTATACATTATATTTTATACCAATTCTCTTCCAGAGAGAAGTGCACATTCCAGACTCAATAGAGTATCTTCTATTTCATTCCCTCTCCTAATATTAAAGCCTTGCATTGTGCCTACTGTCCTTCCTGATACATAGGACTAGATGTAGTTACTTTCAGAATTCAGCTAATGCTACTGAAAAATAATTGATTGGAAGAATTGTCATCAGTGAAAGGCTCTTCTTCACAACTTTTAAAACTTGTGACTGCCTCTTAGACACATGTTGCCATCTGTGCTGCTGTGCAAAACAGTAATTATCCTCAGAGCTGTAAGGATGACAGTTTTTGGAGCCTAAAGATGTAGCTATATCAGGGATCTCTTTCTTTGTATAAGACTACACGATACGTTCGGAGTAGCTACACTTGAAACAGTTGTTCTTTTAATGTCTAAGAAAGACAAATGGTATAAATGGTGTTAGCAGTCATCCAGGCTGTACGCCCAATTCTACGAAGTGCTACCTTTCAGTATAATATATCAATTTTACATTGTGGCCCATCAGTGTAGAGCCAAAGAACTCAGTGGGAACTGAGTGTCAGTGCTTTGCAGGATCAGGCTCTATGATTGTATTCAATCAGATATGTTACTAATTTCCTCATTAAAACATTGCCCTTGGCAAATTTCTCAAAACTAAATGGTCTAACTCTAATGTTCAATCTTATTGAATATACACTATTGAATCTTTAATTTGTTTGTGAACATGGCTCAATGTGGATGTGGCCCTCTGTATTTTACAGATCAGTGGGGGAGCAGACATGCAGGAAAGAGGACTGATTTGCTTTGTCACCTCACTTCATAAGTCTTATTACAGTGGAAGTCTTGTGTCTGGACATTTGGCCATAATGAGCATTATTTAAATACCACCTATTTACAGAAAATCTCTTCCAAAGCCCATCAGACACAATAGTGGAGAGGACTTCTCTGAGTGGAGAGAGGAAACTTAAGAGCTTCTTATGTAATCATTAGACTTCAATATTCCCTGCAAGCATGTGTCGTTTCTGATAACTGACTGTTTACAAAAAAAAAAAAGTGGTCTTATCTTACTCAGCAGTACTGCTTCATTTGTATATTCAATTATATCTGTTTGCTTTAGTGATTAAAACAGGTATGTGATGCTTCTTATGTCTGGTAGCACTGCAGAGCCAACATACTTAGAAAGATTGAGCAGGATTCAGTGCATCAACAACAGAACATTTTTTATTATGAGTGTGGGTCTAATTTGGCATGCAGAACTTTGATATTCAAGAGTGGAAAGAACCCATCTTGACAAATTTCAAAATGAGGTTGCTGGACTTGCGTAGGAAAAACATCTTTTAATTGTAAACTTTCACACACTTGTTATTGAAATCATTGAGAGACAAAATCCTGAATTCTTTCAATGCCTTTCTTACAATCACTTTTCAAAGTAAAACTATACTTTATACCTATATTCAAGCCACTTATACACTACTGCAATTAATATACCTAAAATAAATTATAATGAGACTAAAATAGTTGACCATTTTAATAAGACTTCTGTAGAGCAGTGGTGGCACCTTCATTAGCATGGCTTACAAAATTCACTTGCGTGTGGTGTGTAGGAAGCTTTTCTAGATGAATGCCATCAACTTCTGCAGAATCTAAGACTTTATTGCTATGTGTGATTTGTTTTCTTTAAAATATTCTAGTCTCAGTAGTTGTAAAGAAAGCCTTCCAGATATGAACCAGGTATAACTGATGTGTTGCTGTCTGAAGACTGTTAGCTTCATTTCCTCTGTAGCTGCTCGTAACTTATTCGCAAAGCAAAGTGAAAATTGATCAGGCTTGTTAGTTTTCACTGTTCCTGTTGGGGACCTTTGAAACAGCACTGACCCAACATGGACAAGTTTCAGATGAAATTTACTCTGCTGCAGCTTGGGAAAGCTCTGAGCAAAGGCAGAAGATGGATTCAAAAACAAAGCCTGGTACAGGGGTTCTTAGATTTTAAAGTGATGAGACCATATATAGGTACATAGCTAGGATAAGTGCAACAGCACCACCCTTGCAACAGCCAGTAGGCTCTGAGGCTGAAGTGGGGGAACAGAGCTATTTTTTTCTTCCAACAGCCAGTGGGGAATGGAAACTTCATACTTACCAAGCATACATTATCTGGACACTACAAAAATGGAGCCCTCGAGCAGATCTAGGGACAACATTGTAGTAGAAATCCCAAATCTCCTTTTGCAACAGCTGCAGGCAGGGAGAGGAAGGCTGTGGGAGGAGTTTAGATTCTCACATGGACATTGCTACTAGCCAATAGGGCTCTTTATTTTAGTTGAGACCTCAGGCTATTAGATGTTTAGAAAATCCCTATAAATGAGAGTGCCTGTGTGGAATGAGGGCAGTATGAGGAGAACAATGAGATAAGAAAATATTCTGTGGGGAAGATGAATAGAAGTAACAGGAGAGGAAGAGTTTGAAACAACTTTTTTTTTTCCTTTAAATCCACTTGGCTATTTTGTTACACGAACAATCAAAAAATATCTTTACCAAAATGAGTTCTGCCCATGTTAAGTAAACAATTTCTAAAGTTCAGAACAACAGCAGCAATTTAACCACAGTATTGACCAGGTCCTGATCAAATTTTATTTCAAAAACTAAATGTTTTGCTTTGAGAAAATACTGTTCTCCAAGAATTACTTTGTCTGTTTTACAGAAATATAATTCCAAAATAGCCAAGTGGATTTTTTTAAATTGTTTTAAAAAAAAAATTTTTTTTCAAACTGAAGATGTGTGCCATGTTTCAGGAAAGTTGTATTAGAATTGCTATCAACCCTTGAAAATGTGTCTGTTTTTTTTTTTACAGTGAAAAAAACTGACATTCCTTGAAGTTCTAGTACTTTTACAGTTTTGAGAATTTTTCTCTTATCACTTAGCCTGCAAACTCTGTTGACAGAGCCTTGGCTATCCTGCCTCCTTGGAATAAAAAGCACCTCTGTAACTTTCTTGTTTACTCTGTGGATCTGTATTTCTTAATCTTCAAGCTGTGTCCCCCAGAAAGAGGGCCACCTATCTTGGGTTGGAAAGGGGTTTGGCTACCCCAGCGTGGAGGTCAGCAGAGAGAAGAAATTAATCTCCTCCGCTGACCCTGATGTCAAGAGGTCAAAACATGGCTGGGTCTCTTGAAGAAAAGAGAGAGAGAATGGCAGCCTTAAGAAATGGAAATCATCAGTAACTAAATGTTCCTACGTAAGGATGTTGCGAGGTCAAGGAGCCTAGCCTTGATGTGTTGGTGGAGAGAGCAGTTGTACCTTGCTTTCTTAGGCCTTGGCTGCACTGGCAATTCACAGTGCTGCACTTGCTGCGCTCAGAGGTGTGAAAAAACACCCCCCCCGAGCGCAGCGAGCGCAGCGCTGTAAAGCGCCAGTGTAATAAGCGCCTGCAGTGCTGCACGCTATTCTCCTCGGAGAGGTGGAATACTTGTAGCGCTGCAAGAGAGCTCTCGCAGCTCTGGCAGCGCGACTACACTTGCGCTTCACAGCGCTGCTGCAGCAGCGCTGTGAATCCGCAAGTGTAGCCAAGGCTTTAGGCCTTGTCTAGAGTTGGATGTAAGATGTGATGTTAATTAACACGTTTTAAAAGTCTTGTGTGGACAAGGGACACTGCCTTTAGCATGTGCTAAACTGTTCAAGTTAAAGCTTAGGCTTTTGTTTGGTCAGCTTTTCATATGTTTAAAGCAGTCAGTTTTGCCCACGCTAGACTTTTAAAGTGTTGGCTAACGTGTGCAAACATCACACTTGAAGTCTGAGTTTAGAGAGGGCTTTATTGTTGCAGAAGGGGAAGCCTAGAGTTTTTCAGTTAACTGGTGGGAGGCATCCCAGATCAGTGTATAAGAGCCTTTTGCCTTCACGCAACAGGACACTGCTGGAGAGGGAACATTATCACATGTGTATTTGTATGGGCAGTTTTTATTTTTTTAGCTATGACTGACTACAGAAAACGAGAGAGAAACCATTTTATTCTGCCTCATTTAGAGCCCATTCCTAAATGTTTTACTTCCCCAGCACAACTGAAAAACAAACATCATGTCTGAGTGGAAAATTTTCTCCTCTTCATATTTACAACCCCCTGACTGACCACTCCAACCTGTGGTAATGAGTATATTGGAAATGCAGACAGATGTGTAATCACTAAACTGTACAGCATTTGTTTTGCACCTCTAAGGTATGCTGAGCTTGAGTTATTTTCCTGACCCCCGAATATTCTGTTCATAGTCAATGTTTTTTAAACCTCAGTTACAAAATTAAAAGACAGTTAGATGAAAACTACTAATGGAGAGAGCACCTGATGCAACTGTATTGGGAAAGCTGAGGAAACATGTTGAACGCGCCCCATACATGGTATAAATGTTACCAGTTACACACACCAACAGAGCACTTTAGGCTTTCAAAAAAGAGTTGGCAATCTGCTCCTGTGCACTTTGCTCCCATTTTCTTTGAATGAAAGATAAGACTTCTAATGGGCATTGGAACGCTGCATGTTTTAGAACACATGTGCACACTAACCATTGCTTTCCGAACAAAGCCTGTGCTGTTTTCAAACATTTGTCTTGAAGTAATACTGGTATATAATAAATTGTCTTTGTTTGCGCAAAGCTTTGCCGCAGGAAATCTGCAGAGAATTGTCCAAAGGTAAAATCCTGTGTTGACGTGATTAATATAGAAATTGTTCCTACTGTGCTTTTTCTAGTCCATTCATTTGTGATAGTTGTTTACCTTGTTACCTAATTGGAAAAAACCTGTAATCCTTTCTCTGTATAGGACAGGTGGTATAGAGTGTTTGTGTGTTTGATTTAATTGAAATGTATGACAGATAACCTAGAAAAGAAATCAACATCAGATAAGTGTGTGTTGAATGGTCTAATGGAAAATTAAATGGCAATAAGGCCAACTACACCTCTGAATAAAAATAGATACTCTAATTTCTGAATGCTGTTAAAGGTCAACTTCTTAAAAGTATTGAGTTTTTGAGCGTATGTAATTAAACCATTTATTGTTTAAAAAACTCATTGGCCTATTGCAAAAGTATACAGCAAAGCCTAAAAATAGATAGGGAAGAAAGTGAATGCCTAATATTTTTTTTTTTTTTTTAAATCATGTTTTGTACGTGACATACTGAAGTTGTAGTTCAAGAAAAGTTGATCTACATAAAAACGTAATCTCCATAATTTTGCCATGAGCACGGGCCTGTCGTGGTTTGCTGTGTAAGTGCTGGCTGTGTTTTAAGCTGGTCTAACTCAAGCAACTCGGCCTAGATCAACCAAGGGGACTTAGCCCTGCTGCCTAAACTAGCCAGTAGGGATTGGAGGAAAGGGGTGGGTCTTAGGCAGCTCTCTCATTTTGACATTCTTGGCCATGAACCTCATAGATTCCAAGGTCAGAAAAGACTGTTGTAATCATCTAGTCTGACCACCTGTATAACACAGGCCATAGAACTTCCCCCAAATCATTCATTTTGAACTAGAAATCATTCCTTTAAACCTCCCAGGTGAATGCCCTGACCACTGGCCTACTGGGGGGAGCCACGGGCATTAGCAAATCCTCCTCCTCTGTTTTGTACAGGGCCCAATCCAGTAAGTGTGCTCTTAGGTGACCTTTGAGAACAGCCAGGATGTGGGCGCTGTAGGCAACCTAGGAGTTGGAATGCCCAGTTTGAAGATCCCGCTGGGTCTTAGGCATTGAGCAACTCAGGACTTGCACAACTTTGCACATGCCCACTGGCAGAAATGTAGGCACCTAGGGAATTTAAGCACTTTCATGGTTAAGCGGCAGCTGAGCAAAGAGTTTGAGGATCTAAACTTTGGATTTAGGCACCTAAATCCCTTTGTGGATTTAGCCCCTAATGTTTCCAACATTAAAAAATATTTTAGACAAGACATTGTGTAACTAGTCCAGTTCCTCTCGGCTTTCGCTGCCAGTTCAGGGGCATGTTAACAGGGACACTATCAACTTAAAATCAAATCAGTTTTTAAATTAAAAGTAGTTTAAGCACCTTCCCTGAGTCCATCTGTTGAAGCTTGTGGTTTCACAGTCCAAATTTTCCTGTTTCTAAAAACAATTTTCTCTCCCCTGTTGCTGTATGGAAGACCCACCCTAACATGAAAGAGATTATACCAAAAGTGCTGTCAAATGTACATAGAAAATACTGCTTGCTTCCAGTTATGTTGGTGTTTACAAGGAACAGTAGGTAAAATTCAGACCGAATGGGGTTACTATCAGGCTAATCACTGTGCTCCACTGCTCTGAACCGCTTCAGATAATATGGAATATTAGTGATGCAGCATATTATGCAAAGTGAAGGGAAAAAAAGCTTCAGGGGGGAATAAGTGTAGAGTAGGACGTTTACTGAGGATGCTGGATTATTTGCTAAAAAGGGTTAATATTAATCTTCATTTTTTTTCTCCCCAGAATGATCTGCCAGACTCGCATGCAAAATTCCATGTACTTTTCCTTTTCTTTGTGGCTGCCATGTTCTTCATCAGCATACTGTCACTTTTCAGCTACCACTGCTGGCTAGTCAGCAAAAACAGATCAACAATAGGTCAGTTAATTGGAATATGTAGTTGCCTTTTGGCCAGAAAACTGATACTGATGTGAGCGTGAGTTCTGCAGGAAGTGGCATAATGTTTAAGGGAAATTCTAAAATCCTGCAGAGAGTGGAACATTTTCAGTGGAAGTAATTTAATTGAAAGGTTCTGTTGTGAGATAACTGAGTGTAAAGAGTTATCTGTCTGGAACCAAAGGTATGGGTGCACGATGGATTTCAGTTATTTGTTTTATCTTTTTGTTGTATTTTTGTATGGTGCCTAGCATAATAGGTCCCTAATCCCGCGTTGGAACCCATAGGCATTACCACAGTACAAATCATTTGTATTACAGTAGCACCCCACGGCTCCAACCAAGATCATGGCACCATTGTGCTAGGTGCTATATGTAGATGTAGAAAGACACAATCCATGCCCCAGAAATGTTATGAGGTATAGAGGGAATAAAAGAGGGGAACTTGCTACTAGAAAACTTTTTATAAAACACTCAAAGTAATACAGAAAAATTGAAATACTGACAAATATTTCCTGACTAACATAAGAACATAAGAGAGGCTGTACCGGGTCAGACCAAAGGTCCATCTAGCCCAGTATCCTGTCTACTGACAGTGGCCAATGCCAGGTGCCCCAGAGGGAGTGGACCAATAGGCAACGATCAAGTGATTTCTCTCCTGCCATCCATCTCCATCCTCTGACAAACAGAGGCTAGGGACACCATTCCTTACCCATCCTGGCTAATAGCCATTAATGGACTTAACCACCATGAATTTATCCAGTTCTCTTTTAAACGCTGTTATAGTCCTAGCCTTCACAACCTCCTCAGGTAAGGAGTTCCACAAGTTGACTGTGTGCTGCGTGAAGAACAACTTCCTTGTATTTGTTTTAAACCTGCTGACTATTAATTTCATTTGGTGACCCCTAGTTCTTGTATTATGGGGATAAGTAAATAACTTTTCCTTATCCACTTTCTCCACATCACTCATGATTTTATATACCTGTATCATATCCCCCCTTAGTCTCCTCTTTTCCAAGCTGAAGAGTCCTAGTCTCTTTAATCTCTCCTCATATGGGACCCATTCCAAACCCCTAATAATTTTAGTTGCCCTTTTCTGAACCTTTTCTAGTGCCAGTATATCTTTTTTTAGATGAGGAGACCACATCTGTACGCAGTATTCAAGATGTGGGCGTACCATTGATTTATATAAGGGCAATAATATATTCTCAGTCTTATTCTCTATCCCCTTTTGAATGATCCCTAACACTGTTTGCTTTTTTGACCGCCTCTGCACACTGTGCGGACATCTTCAGAGAACTATCCACGATGACTCCAAGATCTTTTTCCTGACTTGTAGCTAAATTAGCCCCCATCATATTGTATGTATAGTTAGGGTTATTTTTTCCAGTGTGCATTACTTTATATTTATCCACATTAAATTTCATTTGCCATTTTGTTGCCCAATCACTTAGTTTTGTGAGCTCTTTTTGAAGTTCATCACAGTCTGCTTTGATCTTAACTATCTTGAGCAGTTTAGTATCATCTGCAAACTTTGCCACCTCACTGTTTACTCCTTTCTCCAGATCATTTATAAATAAGTTGAATAGGATTGGTCCATAATGATGCTTCCCTTGCCTGCTGTAAACTGAGTCTTGCTGGTCAGTACAATGGGTATTTTTTCTACCGTGTGTTCAGGTTAAAGCACTTGGATAACATTTTCAAAAGTGCCTACGTGACTGTAGCCCAAGTCCTATTGATTTTTTTTTTTTTTTTGTGATTTTTTCCCCCCCCCCTCAGATTTTTCATCAATCAGATCATTTACTCAGCTCTAGTTGCAGCCTTTCCTTCTGATTGTGGTCTTTGCTTCTGTTAGACAGACCTTCTCACATCAAGATTAGATTATTGCAATGCGCTGTACATGAGGCTATACTTTAAAACTATTTGAAGATTGAAGCTGGTACAGAATGCAGCAACTCCCTTATCAAACAGTATCTCACTGGGAGTATGCAACACTGGTGCTCCAAGATCGGCACTGACTGCCTAGTGGTTAATTTATTTGTAGATTTGTATTAATGCGGCAGGGTAGTTGTTATAAGCCTAATTATAGTCGGGGTTTCAGGTTTTGTATTAGTATTCTTTCGACTGTCAAATGTAAATAAAATAAAATAGACGTTATAAAAGCACGTCCCATATCAAATTTAAAGTTTTACCGTTCATTGCTGTTATGTCACTTAGCTTGTTAGATCTTTGCCATATTTTTAATGGCTAAAACTTGACATCAATGTTTTACTGTAATGCATTTTAAGGCATTGTTGATATTAGTTTCACTAAACTCACTGTCTGAATGCCATGTATGTTTCCATTGCCTACAGTAAACATAGTAATGAAGAGAAATTGTTTATTCATTTCCATGCTTTCTAAGTATGTTGCTTAGTTTAAAATTGTTAATTTCCTTTTTTAAACAGAAGCATTCCGGGCACCCACATTTCGAAATGGCCCTGACAAAAATGGCTTCTCTCTCGGATGCAGCAAAAATCTGAAAGAGGTTTTTGGAGATGAAAAGAAGTATTGGTTGCTGCCTGTTTTTACAAGGTATTAAGTAAGACTTGATACCCCTTATGGGAACCATGGATTCCACTACTTTAAAAAACAAACTGAATATGCATAACTCCTGGAATTTAGGGGTTGGTGGGTGAAAGTGTACAGTAAACAGCTGAACAAACTTCACTGAGGACCCTAATCTGAAGAGTTAAGCCTTGATCACAAGGGAGCATAGGGCCCTGCCAAACTGAGATGTTGAAAACACTTCTTGAACAGTGTTTAGAAACATGCTAACAGTGGGCTGGTGCCTTACATAGAGCAGGAGCCCAGCAACACAAAGGACCAGACCAGTGAACTCTCAGGCTTATCCTACAAGAACACTGATGTAAGATGACATTTTTTAGAAACAATTTTAAAAATAACTGTCTGACACAATTTTGCCTTCAGTGTGGACCGCACATAATTAGATTAAAAATGTTACGAGAAAATATTCCGAGACTAAGCAATACAAGGCTCTGTCTGTGGTAGAGAAATTGACAAATAATTTCCCAGCAGTTTTAATACCATTTCAGATGAACCTGTGTTAGAATGGGTGTTTAAAACCACTGGGATCTATAGCGTAGATGAGCCTCTGTCAGCCAGACCGGTTTTTTTCCTATCATTTTAATTTAGACTGGCTTCAAAAGCAGGTTTATTGAAGGTGTGGTAAAAATAGGTCTGGCCACTGGAGCCTTGCCTACACTACAGCTCTCACCAGTTTTAAATGCCAGATCACCTGCATGCATTTGTACAATGGGATGTGTGAATCTCTCTCACATGCTTTCACACACAATTTTATACAAAAAAAAAATCAGTTACTTTTGGGCAGGGGTGGCTCCAGGCACCAGCGCACCAAGCACGTGCCTGGGGCGGCAAGCCGCGGGGGCAGCAGTCAGGCGGCTTCAGCGGCATGCCTGCAGGAGGTCCACTGGTCCCACGGTTTCGGCGGCAATTCGGCGGCAGGTACGCTGAAGGTGCAGGACTGGCGGACCTCCCACAGGCATGCCACTGAATCCGCATTACCAGCGGCCCTCCTGCAGACACGCCGCCTAACTGCCGTGCTGGGAGCGGCAAAAAACACAGAGCCGCCCCTGCTTTTGGGTCACATCCCAAAGAATCATCTCAGTAGTTCTAACTAAAATCTGTAGTCTGGTGCTGTGACTCAGTCATGACAGACAGCAGCCTGTTTAGGCAGAGAAGGGCAAAAGTTATTTCATAGGCCTGCCCGAAAGCACAGAAACTGGCTCCAGTATTAAGTGGCCTGGCCGCATAGCTAAACGGTAGAACTTTGCACTGGCATGCAGGAGATCTATGTGCAGTTCCTGTTTTCACTGGGGTCTGGAGTGCAGCATGGCACTTCAGCTAACTAGTTCTGACATGTGACATTTGATTTTCATGCAAGTACCTATTCAACTGGATTTACCTAGCTCATTTTAATACACTTCCAATATTGATTTACTTAATGTTTCCTTCATTGTGTAGCTTGGGTGATGGTTGTAATTTTCCAACTCGCCTGGTGATTATGGATCCAGAGCAACTTACTGTCTCAAGCCAAAATGAACCCGCCAAAAGGTAATTAGTTTCAGCTGTTTATTTTGTATTTCTGTGCTTTTATTTATGTCTCCTTTCATCTGGCGAATAAACTAAGTGTAAGTTTGAAAGGCCACTTTAAACTAGTTGCACCCACCAGTAGGTCCTGAATTAGTTTGTAATCCTTCATAGGTAGATGGGGTGGGTTGAGAAACAATGGTGGACAGCACAATGAATATGTCTCCTCAGTGCAAAGCAGTGATCAAAAAAGAAAGGAATAAGTTATTTACATGACCGTATTAAGGGGATAGACACCAATACCGAAAATATAAATGGATAGATTGATGATAGGGCCCTACCAAATTCACGATCCATTTTGGTCAATTCCACGGTCATAGGGTTTTAAAAATTGTAAATTTCATGATTTCAGATATTTAAATCTGGCATTTCATGCTGTTGTAATTGTAGATGTCCTGACCCAAAAGAGAGTTGTGGGGAAAAAGGGGGTTGTAAGATGATTGTAGGTGAGTCGCAGTATTGATACCCTTCTGTGCTGCTGCTGGCAGCAGTGCTGCCTTCGGAGCTGGGCTGCCAGAGAGCGGCAGCAGCTGGCCAGGAGCCCAGCTCTGAAGGCAGCACTGTCTCCAGCAGCAGCGTAGAAGTAAGGATGGCATGGTATGGTATTGTCACCTTTACTTCTGCACTGCTGCTGCTGACCGGGTGTTGCCTTCAGAGCTGGGCACCTGGCTAGCTGCTGCTGCTCTCCAGCCACCCAGCTGGGAAGTAAGATGCCACGACCCTCCTATAATAACTTTGCGACCCCCACCCCCTTTTGGGACAGGACCCACAGTTTGAGAAACACTGGTCTCCCCTGTGAAATCTGTGTAGTATAGGTTAAAAGTACACAAAAGACTAGATTTCATGGTCCATGACGTGTTTTTCATGGCCATGAATTTGGTAGGGCCATAATGATACATCTTCACCGTGAACACTTTCAGATTTGGTTACTTCTCAAGAAGAACATAATAGAAAAGTTCCAAAGATTAGCAAATAATATAATTTGAAGGCCTATGAGAAGGGATTTGAAAAGACTAAAATAATAATACAATTTTAGAGAAGGATTAGAAAGAGGTAGATGTGTATAAAGTAACAAATGACATTGGTGGTGTTTTTACCATTTCACATAGTCCTGTAAATGCAGAAACAAGGGGACACTCAAGCCCTACCTGTTAGAGGAAATTGAACTGTTGCTGGCAACGATTTTTAGTAGTTTGCGGGTATTGAAAAGTGTGATAGTTTAGAGAGGACAAAACTGTCTTCAGTATTCTTCAGAAAGCTGGATTCAGACTTGGTGAAGATTTCTACATGTACATGGAACTAAGTCTTTCTGAAGTGCTATTATTGTCCAGCCAGTCTAGCACTTAGGAGGAATCCATGGCTTAAATGACTCTGGCAACAGGTCTGTGTTCTGGTGTAGATGGGCTTTGGAGAAATTAAAAGCCAACTTTTATAAAATAAATTAAATATACTTTTTTTATGCAAGATAACTAACCTATGGAACTTGCTTAAACTTAAACAATGGAGCAGGATTATGGCTCAAATAATGCAGTAGCCTATTGCATTAGGCGCATGCTGAATGGAGCCCCCTAACATTAACTTGTCCCATTGTTATACGCTGCTTTTTCTTTTTCAGGAAGTACTGGCTATGTTATTTTTGTAATTTATATGGCAATTGGGTAGGTGAAATCACAAGATGAATGCAGCATGGAGTTCTGAACAAGGCATTCCTCAGTGTTCAATTTTCCATTTTCCCTCTGAGAACAGTAAATGGCCTTAACCAGTCCAGACAGAGGCTATTTTCACGGAAGCAAGTCTATACGTAAATTAGGTTTTAAATGGGCAAAAATATACTTAATTTCCAGTTACATTGCCTGGACTGTTTGGTGTTTTTGTTTTACTTTTAAGTCAATTTTATTAAATTTTTCAATAACTTATGACTTGTATGCTTCTTACAAAATCTAACTTTGGACAATACTACTGTGTACTCTGTTTTCAGTTCTGGAGCCAATCAGCCCTTTCCTGTCAGGCCACTCAGTGAGTCACAAAATCGATTGTTGGACAATGAAAGTCAGTGGGTGGAAGGTGGCTCAGAAGAAGAAAATGTTAAATCAGGTAGAATTTATAAAGTAAAGGGTCACATCTCAGTTGGTATCATACTTTATAGTTGAGCTATGTTTTCCTAATGGATTTTTAAAGTTTAGTAAATAAGATATTAATGGGTGGAAAATCTGTCAAATGGAATCAAGTCAATATTTTATTTCTAGAATGAGGCTAACTTGTGCCTCATAATCTAATCCAAAACAGATTAGTGCATTAAGGAAATTGAAGAGTTCCAACTTTCTAGTCTCCTGTTCTGGATGTTCTGGTTTGGGATGGGTTTGTGCTTTGGTTTAAAGGGAGGGAAAAATTACCTCTGTAAAATAGAGAGAGAAGGTGGGTGAGCCAATATCTTTATTGGACCAATTTCTGTTGGTGAGAAACACAAATATATGCAGCACCATAAACTTTGTGGTTTAAAGCCATTGTCTGTGCAATACATACTTTTGTATGATGATTCTCTCACTTTTTAGGTGCAAAAAAGCATGTTATAGTTTCATTGGAAAGCTGATCTCAGTCTGTTAATGACCAATTATCTCAATGAGAAAAAGGTAAGATCAATGTAATTGATTATTTTACACAGAAACAGCAAATAAATTACTTCTGGCCATCTGAAGCCATAAAATATCCAGTCTGTGAATTCAGAGAAAGTCTTGAATTTTCTTAATAAAAAGTTCCCTCTTCAGTGCATCACAAGTGCTAGAGGTGTAGCTCTATGTAGCATTCTGTCTGCAGAGTAATATGTGGGATAGCTAGTCTCTTCCTCTGTCTGATTAAACAGCAGAGAACCTTGCCTCTTAATAGTACCATCCTCTGATTTATTTGCTTCAGAAGTAATGAAGGTCTGATAGTAACTCAGTTCAGCCTTCCCTGAGATTTAAGAATAGAGTCCGGTGGATAAATGAACTGGAGGCTCATTTATAGAGCTGAGCATGAGGTTCCTGGGATAGAGCCATAACAGCTGGAGGGGATGAAACTGGAGAAGTGGATAGAAGGAGCAAACCCTGTAGCAGTGGATTTGTGGGCTGAGAAGACTCAGCCCTTCCCCCCAGTTTAGTCTGCAAGCAGGCCAAAGAATTCCAGCCTTAACCCACCAGTGGAAGGAAATCGCTGCAGACGCAATTCCAAGCTAAATGCTTTCTTGATGTTCTGGAGCAGCTAAACAATGTGTTGATTTGTCTTGCTCTTGCTTATGAGGTCAGAAAAGCGGTGGGCGTGAGATAAATCCTGCTTCAGTGAGCGATCTCTGTACTCGGAACAAATGGCTCTGCTTAGTCACACTTCAAATTGACAGAAACGTTATTTTTCTGTGCATGAAAGGGTTTCTGTATATACTTTTCTTATTTGATATTTGGGAAATATGAGGTGTGCTGCTGCATACATGAAAACTCTGTATTTCCTGAGTACATTTACAATGACTAATTTAGATTGTAATAGTGACTTTAAAAAAAGCTGGTGGAATTCTGTAAGGAAAATGCAATTAGAAAGTATTCGTAAGAGCAATAGATTGTATACAGACACAACTGTTGTTTGTTGTTTGTTATTAGTTACGATGTACCATTTTATGTTGTTAAGGAGAATTTAGAGAGACCATCTATTGGCGTCCTGTATTGCAAGTTCCCCATTGGACTTCCCTAGTTGCCAAAGTCTGTCACCATGTAGGAGAAATAGGGGGACTGAGGTCCTTTGCAGGAAGCTGGGCAACTGCTGTAGGAAGAGAATACAACTGATTCAGGAAAGCAACACTATTTAGGACAGCCTATAAGCTTGTGCTTAAATGTTGCCCTGAATAGAGATCAGTACTTGTTTAAGTACTTTTATGAATCAGGGCCTTACCAGAGGCAGAGAGCTTGAAATTATATGTTTTAAAATGTTATTTGTAGAATTAATTATAAGGTAGGTAGATATAATTCTTAAATAGAAACTGATCTACATGTTTATTAAAGTTAATGTTACACTTCCACTAATTAACTTATTTCCTTTAATTAGGTTTCTGCGACACATTTGTGCTTGAATATTAATTTTGTTTGGAAGATGTTGCTCAGTAAAATGGAACAGTGTGAACATGTTAAAGAAGATTTATAAGAAATTGTTTTTGTACAGTACAATGGACGCTTATAAGCACTGCTGCAGAGCAGGGAAGTAAGACAGATGCCTTAAGATTATTAATATGCATTTATGCAACATTGACTTATATACTGCTACAAAAGAGCCAAATCCTGAAGTGTCCTGCGTGGGTGAGCAAGGCCCAAACAGAGCAGAAACTATGCATTGCTGCTGTGGGGGGATAGATCTGCCAAGACCCAAGCAGGCAGATCCCGTATTCCTGTGCACTGCAGAAGTTACTTCCATAGCAGGTCTCCAGGGGACCAAGAAAGGGGAAAAGTGGATGTGTTGCCCACAAACACAGAGCATGGCCAGTGAGTCTCCACTGTGTAGCTACATGGGACCCAAACACCACGTAAGAGAAGAGCAGCGTGATGTATCTTCATCTCTTCCTAGTACCCAGTGGTAGCTGGTCACACACTTACTACCCCTGTACCCTGGCTCTGTAGTGCTGTGGGGGTTAAAAACGCCTTCCTTCAGCCCTGCTTTGTTGCAGCAAAATGCCAAGCAGATAAAGCTCTTTCACTTGGGCTCCACTTGTTTGCTTCAGGATTGGGCCCCCTAGTAATTTGATTTCTTTAATCCTATCAGGAATGTGACTCCTTAAAGTGACCATTTAGATATAGTAACCTGAACAACAATTTTATTTTTCCTACTGTTGCCTCTCAACATACAAAACATTGTCAATCCAGAAAGGAGCTAACAAACTAGTACATTTTTCTGTTAGGGGTGCAAAATGGGATGTACAAGGCAGTAACAGAGCAGCAAGATCCTAGTGGCAGCAGAAAACTTATTGTAAGTTTTGTACTGTATTGGAAAATGAAACTGGAGGAAATTACTGCTTTTTATATTTAACACTTGATGGTTTATAAACATTGTTTTATATTTGCTTTAGCTTTTTAATAAAAACAGAAGGTTGTTTTTTTTTTTTTTTTTATTGTTGGCTCTAAAGTACCATTTAGACACAGTTCAAGTATCTGTGATGAAATGTAAATGTTGGATCATGCATTTGGGGAATGTATTGGAAGTTTATTTTATGCTTTAGTCTGTTGTCTTTTACTTTCATTTTAAGTGGAAGTGACTGAAAAATAGCTGATATAAGCACTTTACATAATTCTTTATCTTGTTCATGAAAGGCAAGTTAAATGTTTCCTATGTAGGGAATATAGTCCATCCAAAGCTCGAGACCCACAGCAAACAACATATCCACATTTCTTACTCCTATTTAGAAAAGACTACTAATGATATTTATTTTTCAGTGGTACTGACATTGCACCCAGCAAACTTGAAAAATGTCCCTTACTTGTCAATTTCTATATTCCACTATATGGTATCTGCAGATCCTGAACAGGTGCAATTGGGTCCTCTTGAAACTGGGACTGGACGCAGCAGAGCAGTTTATCTGGGATGAAGGGACCCACCTATGTGTTTTTGTTCCTGGGCTGATTACTTCCAAAACTGAACGTGTATTTTATGAAAACACTAAGGTTAAAGCTGGGGCAGGATTTTGCTCTCACAGGGCCCTTAAGTCCTCTCTGGAGTTAAAATGGTACCTATTCCTTTATATTTTCAAGTACTGCTTAAAGTGGGAGGGATCTGAGAATTTTTAAGCATGCTCTGGTCACTAGCAAGTGTACTCATGGAAGGAAATGT
The DNA here is from genome assembly GCF_013100865.1 of Trachemys scripta elegans. Lineage (NCBI taxonomy): Eukaryota > Metazoa > Chordata > Testudines > Emydidae > Trachemys > Trachemys scripta. The sequence continues at coordinate 306,349,097 of NC_048298.1, forward strand.
AATGGTCCAAAATTTCACTTTTCAGAAGTCTTGCAAAATGTCTCTCAAAATTTTGTACTACTTTTGTACAAAAAGTGTAGCACCTACCAACTTCAGAATTCACAAAAAACATCATATGCCTTCTTTTGAGCTACAAACCCCTTTTCCCTGAAATCTTTCAGCCAGTCTCAAATATTGGCAACTTCTGCTTAACTGAAAATAAAAAAAAAAACAAGTCACCAAATTCTAGCAATCAACATGTTAGGTTTGGAAAGAGAGATCTCTCCATCAAAATATCCTATGGCTTGTCGGTTTCAACCCAGTGAGACCGACAAGACCCTGATTTCATCTCCCCTCTTCCACTGATGGGTATTAAGAGCTGTGAAGCACCCCAAGCTGTCATTATAGAAAACATGACTATGGGTATTTCCCCCTGCATTTTACAGATGAGCTAATTGAAGATCTAAGAGGTTGCAGAGGGTCATTTCTGGCAGAGCAGGGACTAGAACCTAGGTCTCTACTGTGGCAAGCTCTCACTTAACAGTACTGCCTTTGAGTCTAAAAACACTGTGTTAATTGTATCTGTTAAGTATACCAGTATAATTGCATCCACACTAGAGGCTAACACCAATTTAACTATATTGGCTTCTAAACGAATACAATTTAAAGCAGTGCAAAAGCTGCGTATAGACAAGCCCTCCGAGATTAAGCCAAATGTCCGTTTGTGGTTTCTAGTGAGCAGTGAGTTTCTTTGGGAGCATTCTTTCCTCTGCATCTCAGATAAGCCACTAACAATGAATTGAGACTTCCATACAGAATTGGTGCTACTGATATATAGATCTGGATACAGATAAAGATAGATTTTTAGTGCCATAGTTTGCCAGATTTTCTGAAGTTTTGAGTAAGACTAGTATGAGAGTAGCACACTCTTGATTCTGGTGAAGGAGGAGCTCTGCTTGGATGTAAAAGCAGGTAGTATCTGAGGCCACTTTTACAGGATGTAAAACATCATTGGGTGGTTCAACAAAGAGCCCCCTGGTTCAGCTCACCCTTCTTGGAGAAGTGATTGCCACAAAAAAGACCATATTGATGGAAAGGAAATACCATAAAACTGATCTTAAAGGGTGCCCAACTATGGACTCCTAGAACTAAATAGAATCCACTGGCCAAAGTGGTGCATCTCTCTGATACAGGGAGTCACCTTTGCTGTCTTTTCTGAGAACTGACATAAGAGCTCTGGGTATACAATAGGTACAGCATCTGAAACAGGATCAAATCTTCCAGGCTGTCATTTGGAGAGCAACCCTATTGGCAGTTTCCCATGCATAGGCAAGAGCACTCTGTACTTGAGTGAAGGAAAGTGAATTAAAGGCAGAAGGGGAGAGAGCCAGCAATAAAAAATAAATTTGGCAAGAAAGAAAGAGATGGGGAAAGGGGGGGGGGAGCTGTTTTGCTGCTGAGTGGAGTTGAAAGCGCACTGCTTCCACGCTTTGCCTTACAGAGGCAGGACAACCTGTGAGAGCAACCTACTGAGCAAGTCCTTTTGGCCCAGGCCTTCCTATTCAATCACTCAGAGACTTCCAGTCACTGCATCAAGGGAACCCTACCCATTCAGGATCAGTGGATGTGTTCTTGAGATAATATGATTATAGTGAGTGCTGGATTGTGTTTTATAAAAGCTGTTCCATATGTGCAAGTACAGAAATACTGAGACGACAACTAAGGGCTTGTCTACACTGGCAATTTACAGCACTGCAATTTTCTTGCTCGGGGGGTGAAAAAACACCCCCCTGAGCGCAGCAAGTTTCAGCATTGTACAGCGCCAGTGTAGAAAGTGTACCAGCGCTGGGAGCTATTCCCCTCGTGGAGGTGGGTTTTTTAGAGCGCTGGGAGAGCTCTCTGCCGCGAGTACACAAGCCACGTTAAAGCACTGCCAGTGTAGACTAGCAGTTCCAATGCTCAAGCCTTCAGATGCCTCCACATTGCAGCCACAAACAGTATTCCAGTTATTTGATTGCTGGAGTATATTGGTACCATTAGAATCTGTGTGCTTAATGTTTCTTAAAGCTATTTTGTATTAAATATATGTAATGTGCTTTAAACTTCCAGTTTGAGGACAAAAGCCTGATATAAAGCTCTTCTCTCTTCCTATGTAAGGGTTTCCTCCCATTTCTGAATACTTAAGATGATAAAGAAGTCCCTTAAGGGGGAAAGATGAAACAAGTGAATCTGTGAGAGAATTCAATTCAATTGAAACGCTTTTGCTTATGTAACAGTACCTGCATTTACAATTTGTACCACATAATCAGACTTGTTTTAAATAGTGGTCGTCTGATTCTTGGCAAATTTGTATGATGAATGTAGGAAAAGAGAGATGCTATCTCTTATCAACTAAATTCTTAGAATACTATCTCAAAATTTGACTTCAGTTTATAGAAAGTAATCTTTGAGCCCAGACTTCCACTGACTGATTTTTACTAGGTAATTCTAGAAGAAATTTTTTGACATTACTAATGTTTTTAGCTGTCTGATTTAAGAAAACACACTCTAATGTGTTAGTAAGCATATCCAAACTGTGTGGAATGCATAGATAACAAGCTACTCTTCGTACAGTATATGTCAGAATTAGGCACACTAACACTTGCACTTCTATGAGTTTTAAGTATCTAAATTTTTTAGGTACTATTCCAGTCTAAGTTCATGCTTGAAACAGATTTTAGTATGTTTATAGTAATTTTTGCGGACATTTGTCTGCATCATTGAAGCATTGCAATTTCAGCTCAATGGAGCCCCAGCAGTGAAATGGAAGTAGCATTTGTAAGTAACAATTACGGTCTATTGCCAGATTGTCTAATGAAGGATAAGGCTAGTGCAATCAGTCTTCAGTTTGAGCAGCAACCAACCAAATTCAAAAGTATCTTCTGAATATGAAGTTTTACATTACAATATAGTTTGTGGAACCCAGGCAAGTTTTAGGGATTCGGACATCTGTTTAAAAAGACTCCAAATATTTCAATTACTGAAATATCTGTAAACACAGATCACCCGGGAACCATTGTTCACAATACCTGAAATGTAATTAGATATTCAACACACAGGGCATCTTGTCAGTATCACTAATAGATACCAAAGAGAAGCTGCAGTATGTAAAGCTTAGTAAAATACTGAAAATGTTTACTAAGTTCATTTCTATCCATTTATTTTGTATTAGGGACAGCTTTTTGTATGCATATTTTTCTTTAGTATAGAGCTGCCATAATATGTAATGAAAATGCAGAATGTAGTTATAGTGCATCTTAACATTACTGTAATGATAAAATTTGTTTTAGGTTAGACTTAATAAAACTGATTTTTGCAGAGGTTACTTGAATCTTGTTTCTAATAGGTAGCAGAATCTGACCATGTTTACAAGATTGTTTTAATTACTTGGTTTTCAGAAGATGAGATTTACCAGCAGAAACTCAGATGAGTGCATAGCACCCATGCAAATGTGCTGGGGAATGAGTATCAGGATCTCCTGCTTGCTGTCACCAAAACTTTAATGGTGACCAGCAGACTTCATACTGTTTACATTATTTAGGTTACAATATACTAAATTGCTCAACATGCCTCTGTTGAGCTCTTTTCCTGCTGCATCAGCTCCAGTCAGGTATTCTGAGAAAATCAGATTTCACAGTAATATTTTTAGGATCAATCTACATTATGGTTCAGACTGAGGATAGACAAGACTGATGTATGCTAGTCCTTTATTAAGAATTTGCCCCATTTAAATTGTGAAATAAATATCTCTGCAGCTCCTGTATTTGCCAATGGGTATGTCATCTACATTGCACTGTAATGGCAAAATCTTGGGTGTCTGCACATATCTTACTTTCTTGTAGTTATTTTCAGTGGGTTACGTACACTTGCAATTAATTGTTTGAGTCTCTGAAGTTAATTATACAAGAATAAATATGTAATAAATGACACATTGTATTTTTTGTATGTTGCCGGTAGGAACATTCCTATGCACAAAGAAAACATGTTGCCATTTATAGTTTAATACTTTGAAGTGGTTTTTTTAAATGGGCTTTTATAAATGAATGAAATATACAAAAAAAAACAAATTTTGCCTGAGTTCCTTCATATTTTAATCGTACCTTGTAACTTCTCCATATGTATATTTTTTTCACCACTTTACTCTTAGGTTATTACTTAATGTTAAATGTTTGCATTCAGACTTTTGTAAATCAGAGTTCAGACCTACATATTTTATCTAAATTACAATTCACGGTTTAGGCAAAACTTGCACCTTTTGGGGCTCTCTTTTCCTAAGTGGTAAAGTATTAAGGTATGACACTTGACCTCACTGAATGCAAAAGTGACTAAATAAAGAATGTGAAATATTCTGAAAATAAACTGTTTAAATGTAGTGCATTTGTGTGGCGGTGCGGGAAGCTTGTTTGACCTGTTGTTGGAAAGCTAAAACATTTGTAAAGGGAAGACAAAATTCTCCTCTCTAATTTTGTTAGAGATGGGCATACACAGGTGTGCTTTGCAGTACAGATAAGACTCTCTGCCCCACAAGGTTTACAGTCCAAAACAAGAGCAAATGACAACATGGTAACTGTTTAGTTCTAATCTATCCTGTTTTAATCATCATAATGATCTGTCTAATGGAAAATCTGGTTCTGCAATTTCAGAGTCAAAGCTGCCACTATAGAGAATTAAAACAAAGATACATTCAGAATAGTCCAAGGGTCACTGTACGGGGAGCTGCTCCCCCATCCACCCAACCCCCATGCATCTGGACCTCCCAGACACTCCTCCCAAGCCTCCCGCTGTACACCCAGAACCCCCGATACCTGCATCTCAACCCCTGCAGCTGGACCCCACTGCCTCCAGACCCCAACCCCTAAACCCAGACCACCCCCAGAGTTCTCTGCACTCAAACCCCGAGCCCCACCCCATCACCCTGAGCTCAAGGCCGCTTGCCACTGACTCCCAACTAGCTGCACCCAGACCCCCACCCCACACGCTGAGCCCCAACCACTTTCACCTAGAAGCCCCTGCAGCGTCCCATTGCCCCTGCACCTGGAACCTCTTTCCCCCCTCCTCCCCCGCACCTCTGTGCATCCAGATCCCCCCACTGAACTGCCTGCACCCTGACTGTCCCACACAATCTTCTCACCCCACACTGAGCCCCTCCCCACTTGGGTCCTGCCTGCCCCACACCTGGTGCTCCTGGCACAGAGGGGCAGAGCCCCAGTGTGTTTCTGGCCCAGGCCTTGTGCTGTGTCAGGGTTGGGTGTAGTCTCACCACTGAGTCCATGTCCCAGGTGGGAAGGCTGCAGGATGATCTCCCACCTTAATACAGCTAGTGGCCTATGCTCCCCACTGCCATGCTGGAATCTCTGCATTTATTTATTGATAAAAGTTTGCAGAATTTTAAAATGTGTGCAGAATTTTTAATTTTTTGGCACAGAATGCCCTCAGGAGTAAAATTCATAGGAAAAAAAATGGGTTCACACACTATAAAAATCACTGCCCGGGAGCATTTGTAATCTAAGTTAAGGAAAGCCAAACCAGACCAGACAGCAACACAATGAAAGCACTATGACTACAGGGCTGTGGGAGTGAGGGGGAAGAAGTTGGGGGGTGCAGATAGTGTTCTCATACATCCTCTTAGTTGAGAGTAAAGGCCCGGGCAGGGACACTTGCATCCTGGATACAAATGCATCACTGCATAGATGGTGTTGACAAGAGGAATTGGCTTCCTTGACCATAGGATGCTGTTTTGGGAAGAGATGGGTCAAATAAAACATACCCGTATGACTAAATCCTTATTTAGTTATGAGAAACTCTTAATCCTAATATGGCCTCAATGCCTTTTGTTTCTCCAGATTATTTTTAGATACTATTATTCCTGGATATCAATCTGCCCAGAATAGCATAATCAGACCTCCTCATGCCCACATCAGTTATTCATTTTCATCTCCAAATAAAGCAAAGGGACTCAGTGGTAGGAAAAGGCCAGCAATAATACTGGTTGACCTACTACGGGTGCTTTCCCCCCCACATTTGAGGAGGAAGCTAGTGAAGAAAAAAACTGGTTTACAGCAATCTTGCCAAACTCCCACTACACAACAGCAATTGCCTTACAGCAATTCCCACTGCCCAAATGCAGCATGGCCCTATACAAAACCCCTGCTTTATAACAGAAGATAGGCATATACTGGAGATGCTTGGAAAGCTTTCACTGTGTAGTGAGCTAAGATTAAGGGGGGGGAAAAAACTCACATTTTTCCTGTATGATTGATTTTAATGTCATTAACTCTACATATATTAACAGAAGACAAATGTTCATCTGATTCACATCCTTATCCCCACATTTTTATACCAAGTACAAAATTTTCCACAAGAGGTGTTGAACAGCCTACAACAGATCAGATGGTAGAGCACTGCAAATATGCCAAAAGTGAACAGATGGGATTTAAGAGTTTGTCCATTTTTTAGTCACATTCAAGTGATTCAAATGATCTGCAACATATCTATGTTCAGGAAACTTAGATATTGCCTGGCTTTTCACAGCCTCCCATTTTGCAAGCCTCCGCTCTGCATTATGTTTATATTCCTGCTCTAGTGTCATATATGGTTGACTCAGCCAATATTCATTCTCAGCTTCAACTTCCAGCCTTTGAATCATTGAACGCTTCATTGAAAGAGTAACCACTCTTGGTCTTCTGTATTTTCCAATCCATTGTTTCCCAGGAATTCTTTTTCGGAGGAGTACTGTGGTCAGAAACATTACCTTAAAGTAAATAAGATTATATATAAGTTTTAAAATTTATTATGAATAATTAAAATCAGCTTAGAAATAGTGAGTGTTTCTGTACAATTAAAACACTTGTTCAGAACACTTTTAAGTGATTAGAGCAGCCTTTACTCTGCTGCAGCACACCTTGAGGTCCGGGGCTCTTCCACCAGCCAGCAGCTGCAGGAGAGAAGGGGCAGAGGAGCCCACTCATTGCTGGCAGAGGAGGGGAGACAGGGAGATTGAACTCCAATTGATTGCTCTGCCCGTGAAGTAGGCAGGGCAGTGAGACAAACAGCCAGTCAGATGGCAGCTTTCCCCCACTTCTTGTTCTAACGTTTAATTTTTCAAAAAATTCCACTGCACACCTGTTCGTGCCTGATGACACACTGGTTGGGATTTGGGAAACACTGCATTAAAGTGTTACAAAGCTGAAAGTTTACAAAATTGACACCCTGAAATAACCACCATTCAGACAGCTTCTACAGTGATGGATGCATCAGAGTTTCACAGATGGTCCATTTTGGCCTTAAAAACAATTAGATATTCTAATCTGATCTCCTGTACAACACAGGCTACTGGATTTCACCCAGGTATCCCTGCATCCAGGCCAATAACTTCTGTTTGATTAAAGCATATTTTCTAGAAAGGCATCCAGTCTTAATGTGATGACAGTCAGATAATCCACCACTTTCTGCGGTAGAGCCAATGGATAATCACCCTCCCTGTAAGTGATATGCCTTATTTCTAATAGATATTTGTCCAGCATTACCTTCCACTCTTTGGTTCTTGTAAAAGAACCTTTTAGTAGCTGGTATTTTTTCCCTGTAAAGGTATTTACACGCCTCAATCAGCTCACCGCCTGATTTTTAATTAATTAATTTTTTAAATCTAGCTAAACATTAAGTCTCTAGCTCTAAGGCACTTTTCCCCACCGTTTAATCATTTTTGGCACTGCATCCTCTCCAAGAAGTTGTTGACTCTGGGGGCCCCAGAACTAGATTCCAGTATCGGTCTCACCAATGCATAGAAAGGGGCATTTACACGTTCAAAGCTTGCAGCAGCCCGTTTTGCCACAGCATCACACCAGGCTCTCGTCTTGAATTACTTGTTCACTGCCCCCCTTAAATCCTTGCCAGAGTCACCGCCTTCTGGCGCGCAGGCGGCCGCAGGCTGGATACGCGTTCCCAGAGGTGCAGCTGTGCACCCCGCGGCACCGCATCGCATCGGGCGCAGGTTACGCTCCCCACCGCGCTGTGACTAGCACCCCGCCCCACTGCAGTTACCGCCCCCCGCGCAGGCTGCCCCGCGGGAGGGCACAGGCCGCGCCACGCGAGCTAGGGAGTGACAGGCCCGGGGCTGAGGGGCTGTCCGCGCCTGGAGCCCTTTACCCGAAGGCGAGGTCCGGCCTCACCGACCGCAGCCCCCCGGTCACCGGCTTCGTTCACCGCAGCCCGGTCACTTCCGCGTGGGCCGGGGACAAGACGGCAACGGCCTACACCAGGCGCTACACAGCGTCAGCGCCGCGCGAGCGAGACATACGCCACGGACGCTCGATTCTATCGCGAGACTAGGCGCGCCGCCGCGGGAGGGGCGGGGCCTCGCCGCGCCCAATGGCGTTCGCTCTGCTCAGGCATTCAAACAAAGTTCGAGGCGCGCGGCGGCGGGTTATTTTGTTTCCATTCCATCGGCAAGGGACGGACCCGGGCGAGCGAACCTAGAGCGGCTGCGGGTAACGGCTCGGCCGCGCGCTGTCGGGTGGGGCTGGGGAGCCGCCTCTCTGCCCCGTGCCGAGCTAAGCAGGGAGACAGTGCTGGTGCCCGGCGGGGTCGTTAGCTGAGCCCTCGCTCCCGCGCCCGGTGTGTGTGTGTGTGATTGCATTAGGTGAGCCCCCCCACACACACACACACAGACAGACAGGTGCGGAGTGGGGGGCTATTGTGTTAGCTGAGCTCCCCCACAGACAGCGGCCAGGGGAGGGGGTAGCGCAGTAACCGAGCCCCTCTGCAGGGCTCTGAAACTACTTTAATTTGCACCATACCTTGGTGCGCCCCCGACATCTCAAACACTATGTGCCATGCGGTCAGGGAGTGTCCCTATCTAACAACGGCCCCCGGGCGGCAAAGGGGCCTGGCTGAAACCTCAGGATTCACCGTCATTGCAGAGATACAAATCCCAGGAAATGTCTGCTTTTCCCGCTGTGGGAGTTCCCAGGCCCCTCTCCTGCAACTGATGTGTGAAATGCCACATGCACATTGCTCCTCTCTGGGTGCATTTATTGGGGGGGTCTTAATTGGCTACAGTACTTATGGACTCTCAGTAAAATAAATGCCTCAGGAAGTATAAAATGTGTGATTATGACAATCTCTTTAAATCTAGACAGCCTGTCAGAAAGAAACACCGTGGAGCTTGATGCCATTAGTACTGTGTGTCTTGTAACTTGACAAACACATGAAATGTGTCATAAATGACATCCTCATCTGTGTCGCTTTTCCTTCTTAGCCTATGCATAACCTGCCTCAGGTGGCACATGACTAGGATTCATCACTGAATTTGGTCCACTGGTTGGTTTCCCCAGGCTGCGTACTGACAGGGAGTGCGATCCATGCCCCCTCTGTGCTGCTGAACTGCTGTTAATGGCTTGACTTTAACTTGTTTAATTTACATTTAAACTAAATTCTTGCTAATTCTCATCTGGCCTGTTGTTGAACATGAGCCGAAGTCCCCTTGGCTTCCCTCTGAATGAAATGTAAGGCCAAGACAATACAAAACATTTAAAGTAGCTCTCACAGAAAATGAAAAAAATGGTATTAGTGAGAAGGGGGGTAAAATGGCAGAGGATTCTGATGGGGGAGGTTTGGTTGGAAGTGGGGACTTTATGGGGGCATTCTGCCCTCTTGAAGTTTGCCTTGCTCCTCCGCACCTTCCAAGCAGGGCCCCTGTCTACAGTTGCTGGGTAAATTCCACAGCTGTTCCCCTTATTGGGAGGAGGCTTGAATTGCAGCCAGCTAGTTCTTTAGCAGAAGAGCAAGGTGGCGTTCCTTAATTTTATAGCCAGGCTTTATTTGCTGACTACCCTTCCCTTCCCCCTGCCCAATTCCCCTGGGGAGATAGGAGGAAATTCCCCATGTGTCTCTGGCCTCCAGCCCTGTTGTGGCAAGTCTGCAGCTTCTACAGTGGATTTCTGTGTGGGAGCACTTTGCTGTCAGAGTTCTCTGCAGCTGCAGCTTTTGCAGCTGCTCCGAGCCATCCCTGTATGTGTCTTTTTGTGTGAGAGGATCACTGGCAGCATGACATGGAACTTCATAAGTTCACCTCAGTAGCTCAAGGTGTACAGTTTGGTACTGTCACTGTATTTGGTATGGGTCACCACTGAGAATACCAAACTGAGGACAAATGTCAAGAAACATGGCAGACACACCCCTAACTGGTGGTGTATTCTATAATAAGATTTCACCAAGCCAGTTAACAGTGACTCCTGTACTACCACACTAGTTATCAAGAAGCCAAAACAGAGTTTCCTTAGGCATTCCAGCCCCTGACTTACCACCCAGACAACTGGATTTTTGTTATGAATGATTATTAAAACTAGAAATCATATATAAAGTTCTTCCAATCCCAAAGGACCAGCCACCTTCCCAGCTCAGTATATGCTTTCAGGATCTTACCAAATACCACCCTGCAGCCAATTCCTTTAGTTAACTAAAAATTTATTAATAGAAAAGAAGAGGGTTATTAAATGGTTAAAGGAATCATATACAGTTGATTTCAGAGTCTATAGGTCAGGATAATAGCAGTGATGGTGATTCTGCTAGCGTGCAGTAAATCTCCCTGGATCACCTAAAAAGATTGGGGATCATCAGTGTTTTTTCCAAAGCTTCCTTGTTAGAAATCACAATCTAGAGAAGTGGAGCAAGAAAGAAGACAAAGCAGTGATGTCAGTCTCCCATTTTATACCCTCAGCCCATGTGCCTAGAAAGTTACTGGCAAAAAGATGGAGTCTTAGATCACATGTCCTTCATGCCTCACTGAGTCACGTGGCAACCATTGTCTGGTGCTTTCTGAAACGTATCCAGGAGAGGCTCACTGGGCGAGCTGAGTCTCTTCAATGGCCCATCAACACAGGGATGGCTAGTATGGATGTAAATTTGCCCTGTGGGTGTCACCCAAGAGAAAAACATACTTGATATACAAACACATAGCCCAGCGGTTCTCAAACTGTTGGTTGGGACCCTAAAGTGGGTCATGGCTTAGACTTGCTGAAGCCCAGCCCTGAGGGCTTCAGCCCTAGGTAGTGGGGCTCAGGTTACAGGCCCCCTGTGTGGGGCTGAAGCCCTTGGGCTTCAACTCCTCCCCATCCTCCCACCTAGAGTGGTGGGGCTCAGGCTTCCCCCCCCCCCCCCCCCGCCTCCTGGGGCAGTGGGACTCAGATGGGCTCAGGCTTCTGGCCCCCCTCCTGGGGTTGTATAATACAGGCAGTCCTCGGACTTAGGACACAATTGGTTCTTGAAAATTGCGTTGTAAGTTGGAACCGCAGTACACTCCATTGTGGGACCAAGCATCATAAAGTCAAAACCAATTGTAAGTCAAATCAGGGTGTCAACTCAGAAACATTGTAAGTGCCATTCATCATAAGTCGAATGTCGTGAAGTCGAGGACTGCCTGTATTCATAACTTCAGGTACAATGATGATACCTGGATTTAAACAGAATAATCATACTAAATATAGTATAACTTTTCCATTGATACATGACATACTTTGTACAGGATTTATTGCAATTTGTAACCGTGGTGACTGTATTAGTGTAACTAGTTATATTCCTTTTTATACAGCATCACAGGTACAAGCTCAGGCTAGGCATAGCAGGAAGCCAGCCAGCTTGGTGCCACATGCGAGTGCAGCACCCCTCTGCCCAGTCTCCATGTGCAAATATACTGCTCAGTAGAACTTTATGCCAGCGTGGTTGGTGATGTTATTCACCATCATGAATATGGCCAGGAGAGTGCATTTTGTTTCATGGGCATATGCTGGAGCACTGCACTGCATGCAGCGACTGTTCATTTGAAACTGAAACACTTTTTAGTTTTTTAGCATCCCATTTCCAACAAGCTCACAGTTTGGTACCCCCTGTCTTAGTGGATATATGGAGTGCTATACAGTTGCATCTTTCAGAGATGACCATAAGCCACTTATATACAGTGTAGTTTGTAGCCATGTCAGTCAGTCCCAGGATATTAGAGAAACAAGGTGGGTGAGGTAATCTCTTTTATCGGATCAACTTCTGTTGGGGAGCGAGACAAGCTTTCAAGCTATACAGAGCTCTTCTTCTGGACCTGAAGCTTGTCTCACCCCCCAACAGAAGTTGGTCTGATAAAAGATATTGCCTCACCCACCTTGTCTCTTGAAATGATTTATGGCACTTTGTAAGAGTGTGGTTTTCCTGTGGTATTCATGAGTAAAATTTCCCCTCATACCCCACTGCTGTGCTTCATGCTGTAGTCTATAGATCTCTTATGCAAGAGATGGCCTATGTAAATGTCAACTATTAAGTTGCTGATAGATGTTTGCCTTGTCTTCTCTAGTGATTTTCTTCATCATGGAGGTGACAGGAAATTTCTTCAGCAAACTGCGTGCTTTAGCTGTCACTTTGGAGAAAGAGGCTGAGCAACTTGAACAAGCATTAAATAGAGAAGATACACGTAAGTGTGTGAGAGGCTGCACCTCAAATCTGGTACTTCAATAAAAGCAGTTAGTTTTGTGCTCTCAGCAAGAAAAACACATTACAAGAGAGGTCCAAGTATTTCCATCCTGCTCTTTTGTGTCGAGATGTAGATTCTAGTTTCCGATGTAATATGGATATTTGGATTAAGATGGAATGTTGAATGCTGAGATCTATAGACTTTGAAGGCCACATGCCTTGTTCAAAACTTTAACTTTTTTTGTTTTGCAACTATTTTTCTTTGTTGAAATTTCTGTATGTTGTGGATTAAATCTTGAATGGTGTGTTCCTAGAATGGCCTTTTTAACATTTGATATAAAAAAAAAAAGGAAAATTTGTGATTATGAGTTGTGGAAACTGGCAAATTGTTTAAAAAATATGATACCTCTCTTCTAGAAAATAATAGTGATGCAGCATTACCTACACGTGAAAAGTTTGCTTAAACTTATTTTGTTAACCTCGTTCGCGCATATTTAAGTTGTGAGCTGCAGCACTGTGTGGTGAAGCTCTCCCTTCAGCATAAAAAAACCACCCCGCGAGGGACAGAAGCTGTGTCGGCAACATAACCCTCTGCACGCTAGCATTTATGCCAGCGTCACTTATGTTGTTCAAGGGAGTGGAATATTCACACCCCTGAGCAACATAAGTTTTGCCGACATAAGTGATAGTGTAGACATAGACTGAGTTCCTGGAGGACATGCAGTAACCCTCCCCCGGGAAGAAGAATACAACCTCTTTTTTTACAAACCCTTCACCCTTATGCACATGATACCAACTAACGCTATAGTTGTATTTACCCTTCATTAAACTCGGATCACGAGTTCTCTTCCATGTAACTGCAGACTATCTCCAGGGCCCCACTACATAAGAATGGCTATACTGGGTCAGACCAAAGGTCCATCCAGCCCAGTATCTTGTCTGCTGACAGTGGCCAATAACAGGTGCCCCAGAGGGAGTGAACCTAACAGATAGTGATTAAGTGATCTCTCTTCTGCCATCCATCTCCACCCTCTGACAGAGGCTAGAGACACCATTCCTTACCCATCCTGGCTAATAGCCATTAATGGACTTAACCTCCATGAATTTTAAACCCTGTTATAGTCCTAGTCTTCACAACCTCCTCAGACAAGAACTTCCACAGGTTGACTGTGCACTGTGTGAAGAAGAACTTCCGTTTATTTGTTTTAAACCTGCTGCCTATTAATTTCATTTGGTGGCCCCTAGTTCTTATATTATGGGAACAAGTAAATAACTTTACCTTATTCACTTTCTCCACACCACTCATGATTTTATATACCTCTATCATATCCCCCCTTAGTTTCCTCTTTTCCAAGCTGAAAAGTTCTAGCCTCTTTAATCTCTCCTCATATGCGACCTGTTCCAAACCCCCTAATCATTTTAGTTGCCCTTCTCTGAACCTTTTCTAATGCCAATATATCTTTTTTGAGATGATGAGACTACATCTGCACGCAGTATTCAAGATGTGGGTGTACCATGGATTTATATAAGGGCAATAAGATACTCTCCGTCTTATTCTCTATCCCTTTTTTAATGATTCCTAACATCCTGTTTGCTTTTTTGACTGCCGCTGCACACTGCATGGACATCTTCAGAGAACTATCCACAGTGACTCCAAGATCTCTTTTCTGATTAGTTGTAGCTAAATTAGCCCCCATCATATTGTATGTAATTCTCATGGGACACA
>NC_048298.1:306968636-307163446 GCF_013100865.1 Trachemys scripta elegans
GAGCGGTAGTGAAGATACTGCGGTGAGTAGGTCTAAGTACATCGACTTCAGCTACGTTATTCACGTAGCTGAAGTTGCATAACTTAGGTCGATTTCCTCCTCCCCCCCCAATGTAGATCAGGTCTTAGATTGCTTTGTGACTGCTAGTGATATATAGATTGGGTGAGGCAAAGGTTTTGTAACAGAACAGGATGACCCTGCAGACTGGTAGCCCATGTACAAAAGAAGATGCTGCAACAGGTTTGCAGTAGCATTTGGCAAAAACAATATTTTAACATTAATGAACAAGATAAAAGAGAGGGAGTGCATTGTAGGTGGTTAATCTATTGTTTATAATTCTTCCATTAAAAAAAAAATACAATCACATACTCAATACAGCCCTGGACTGGGCCACCAGACAACAGGGCATTTGCCTGGTTGCTCATTGTCTTTCATCATCTGGAATGTCGATCTGCTCCCAGTTCTGCTGATGCAGGCTGGGAGTGCGAAGCAACTGCTTATATAGGATCCAGCTGACACACTCAGGGTAAGTCTATACTTACCCGCTGGTTCGGCAGCCAGCAATCAACCTTCTGGGATCAATTTATCACGTCTTGTCTAGACGCGATAAATCGATCCCGGAGGTGCTTGCCGTCGACGCTGGTAATCCTGCTCTGCGAGAGGAGTAGGCGGAGTCGACGGGAGAGCCTGCCTGCCACGTGTGGACCCGCGGTAAGTACTTTTAAGTTCGAACTAAGATACTTCGACTTCAGCTACGTTATTCACGTAGCTGAAGTTGCGTATCTTAGTTCGAACTGGGGGCTTAGTGCGGACCAGGCCTCAGACTGCCACTGACTGCTCTCATCAGACAGAATTTAACAGCATCGTTGCTGGATGCCATGCCTCATTGCAACCAATGGACATCAGCTGCAATTCTGTGCCAGCTTTCTCCTTGCTCTTCCAACGCTGCTTTAGATAGCGTGAGAACTAGCAGTGTTAGGTCCCTCTTCCTTCCGCAGGATAGCTCTTCTGGACCTACAGCACTGGCTTCTCCTTCCAATTTGCAACAAATGGGGAGAGGGTGAGGTGTAGGTGAAGTCTCCCTTCCTCTTTCCAGTCTGCTTAGCCCAGCAGATCCTACCAACCCAACAACAGCTACCTGGAGCCAGCCAGCATCTCTCTTTAGCCAGAAATCCACCCTAGCAGCTCCTCTAACACCTAGCCATGCTTCAGGTCAGTAAGCAAAGAGGGAGTCAACATAGGATTTGGGAGGTGAGAAGCTGAGGTGAGATACAGGAGGAATTAGTGGGGATAAAAATGGAATTACTTGGGCGGGGGGTGAAGGATGAAAT
Source organism: Trachemys scripta elegans (assembly GCF_013100865.1). Lineage (NCBI taxonomy): Eukaryota > Metazoa > Chordata > Testudines > Emydidae > Trachemys > Trachemys scripta. The sequence goes on from NC_048298.1 coordinate 306,969,968, forward strand.
TTTGGGTGTGGGTAGAGATGGGTTTATTTTGGAAGTGGAGGGAGTGATATTCTTCTCATTTGGGAGAGGAGAACTTGACTCATAAGGATACTCCTGGAGGACAGTGTTGGTTTCTTTTGGTTGTTTGGTTTTGGAAAGGATACCCCAAGATCTTCCTATAAACCACCCACCTGCAAATGCCCCAACCTCCCTTACTCTGCCTCTTATTTTCTTTTCCTCCATTTTTTCAAATTGACTGACCAAAGGGTATTGCTTAGGTTACTTTGCCCAATTATTTAAGCAAGAGATTTGAACATACGGTACTGTGCCAATAGTCATGAATACAGAACAAAATGCCAATTTCAAGTCACTAACGGCATTGAGACAGAAACTTGAGAACTGAATGGAAACAGACAGAAAGGAAGCCCATAAAAACAAGGGAAGTACTATAAAGACATCCAACTTAACGTGATGATGGTGAATGTTGATTTCAGATCCAATAAGTTCCTTACCACTGACTTGGTTATTTTAAGATTTGGCATGGTACCACCACACAGAAATGCCATCAGCCCTTTACCTGGCAGTAAACATCAATATAGTACTTTAGAGTCTTTTCTCATTTATCTATCACAGTATTATTTTTAATACACACAGTACCTCCTTGTATGTGTAATGAACTATCTGTTAATCTGTTGAAGTTTGTCCAGACTCTGTAAGATTATATGTTTGTTTTTAAGCTTTCAGAGTTACTTCAGTCTCTGTGAAAAATAAGCTGTCAAACGAGAATAAGCGATCATAAATATAATTTTTTAAATGCTTAAATCTGTAAAAGGGGTTTGAGGGGATATGGGCTCTTTTGATCTCAGTTGCTTCAGTGTAGTTACTCCAAATTTATACTAGTGAAATGTGAAACCAAAATCAGAATCTGGCCCTAAAACTGCTAACTCTCGCACAGTGGTTTCCAAACTTTTTATGAAGGTGACACACCAACTGCATTTTCTCTCTTTTTGAGGGATCAGCCACTCCCTATCTTCCTCTAGCTGCTGCCTGGATCCTGCTCCCCACACTGCTGCCTGCTGCATGAGAGCATGTGGGAGTTCTTCTGGGGCGAGAACAGGCTGGTGACAAATCTGCTTGCTGGCCCAGCTGCTTCCCCCCACGCTGCTGCTACCCTTGCCTGGCTCCAATTCTCTGCACTGCTGCCCATTGCCCAGGGAAAGTCAGAGCAGGATCCAGGCAGCAGCGAGCAGACAGTCAGCATTCTCTCCCGGTCCCACCTATGTCCCAAAGGCGCTTCCTCCATGTTGCTGGTGCTGCCACCCAGATCCTGCTCCCCATAGTGCTATCTGCTGCCCAGGGGATGTAAGAGTAGTGGGAAAGGGGGCTGTAGAGAGCAGTTCCAGGGCATGTGTGACCCACCTAGACCCTTCCCGCAACCTACTGGTGGGTCGGGACCTATAATTTGGGAAGCAGTGCTCTAGCACATGTGCTGGATATTGAGACTACGAGGGACTTCTAAATACACCTCTAGCCCGATATAACGCTGTCCTAGGGAGCCAAAAAATCTTACTGTGTTATAGGTGAAACCACATTATATCAAACTTGCTTTGATCTGCCGGAGCGCACAGCCCCGCCCCCCCACCCCCGGAGCGCTGCTTTACTGCGTTATATCCAAATTCATGTTATGTCGGGTCACATTATATCGGGGTAGAGGTGTAGTGTGAGAGTAAAAATAATAATATGCAGTTTTAGGGTTACGTGCTGTCCACCATCCACTGTGGGGATTTCCACTGGTATCAGCAGGAGTTGGATGGAGATTAAGAGCAGCACATGGCCCTCAATTGATGATTTTTTCTACCACTAGTGGGCATTCTTGCTCATTTTAGAAATCTCTCCAAGATGGGCAGGGTTGTGGTGAACAGGGTGTGAAATGTAAAAAGCACTAAATATCAAAATAAAAAAGAAACATCAACCACAAACAATGATTCAGAGTCACTTTCTTTGCTGGGCTTCATAAAATATAGCTGGGTGTGGCTTTTATATACTCAACAAGCATACGTTTCAACTATAGTTATTAATACATTTCACTCAAGAGTGTAGATGATTTGTATTGTCATGCCCACTGGTTCAATGGTGAAGTGTTTTGTGCTACCATGTAGGGAACTAGTTTTCATCAAGATCTAGACGTTTGCTCCATAGGCAAGCAAGCAAAAGGTGAGAGCTTCCCAAACTTAATATGGTCTACTCTAGGGTGAGGAAGAACTTTGTGCCTCTATTATGGCAGTACCTAATGAATGATTTGAGTACTAATGTTATCTGATCCTGCCATGAAATATCCTCTCGTCGGCCAGTCATTTATTTCTCACTTTAGTAGGATCAGTAAAGCTGAAAAATTCTGTTTAGGCTCTCCTGAAATGGAATTTTTCTTAAAATCCCTTTCTGCAAAAATTTTCATGTTTTTAATGTTTCTTCTCTTTTGGGGATTTAACCTTTTCTTAAAAAAAATGAAAAGTGTTGTGGAAAGGTGTTCCTCCTTTTCGGCCAGCTCTGTGTGTGACCCTTACTCCTGGTGCTGTGTTGATTGTAGATTCCGTGCTTCTTGGGGCAGGAACCAGGTTTATACATACTTTTGTGAAACATCTCACTTTGGGGTGACTGAAGAAAAAAGTACAAGTCCTTTTAATTGTTTTAAAGATCTGTGTCAGACATTCCTTTCCCAGACACCCCTGCCTTAATCCTGCATCAATTCCACCTTCACCATAGATATCCAGGTTTACACCACACAGCTCCCTGGGTTTTCATAAACAGAGTACAGGAGGACACATGAATCTCTCCACTGTGAGTCAAACACTCGCCTGCTTGTGTCTAGGAAAAGGGAGCAAACTGATCTGCCAGTAGTCGACACCCTTTGGTAAAGTGCCTTCATGAGGCAGGCAGTATAGGGTTGACCTTAACTAACTACCTCGAGGTAGAAATTACAGTGTCTTAGCTCTCTCGATGTGCAGTCCTAGTGGAGACATCTCAAGTTAGCTACCTCAGTATAAAAATAGTCCTTTTTTTGCAGTGAAAACTGAAAACATAGCCTAAGTGACTTGCCCAGCATTATATAGGAATTTAGTGAGAGGGGCTGGGATAGAATCCAGTTCTCCTGGGTGGCTTTCAAAAGACCGTCCTTTCCGTCTTTGTCCAGTGTCACTGTTTCCCAACCCCTCTCCCCAGTGGCAGTGTCTCTCTGTCTCATGGCTCCTTGCCATGCGTTGCCCCAATCTGCCGAACCTCCCCCCACCAACTTACTCCTGAAACTCCAGCTTTGCAAATCACATTGTAGAAATCCACAAGCTACTGGGAACCAATTCAACTGCAACAGCAAAGACTGTACAGCAGTTCTCTCCTGTTTCCTTCACTACATACGTACCTGTCAATTTATGTAGCAAATGACACCGGGGTCCTACAGGCAATAGCCTCATAAACTACTAGTGCTGAAAGTACTTTATATCTATTCAGGACAGCCCTTAAGCACAAGGTTATATTATTGAAATAAACTGTGGGAATTTCTATTTTGGAACAAACCAAATACATTTTTTCACTCCTGTTTTAGGAATGAAAAATTATTGTGAGAGATACCGTGAAGGAATGATACATGTTCTGAAAACCTTTGGGCCAGTACCAGATTTTTCAGGTGAAATTGAGCAGCAAATCAGCCAGGTGAGTGTACAAGACTGGATTGATGTGATTTCATAAGGACCATCAAAATAACAAATGTTGGCTTTAATTTCTTTGCAGTGATCACTTGTTTGAGTGACTCTTGGAAGTACCTCTGATCTGTATTTCTCAGTGAGGGTATGCACTTAGACTGATTGAAAATGCTAAAATAGAATTGACATAACATAAATCCCTTTGTAAAGCACTTTGAGATCTATGGATGAAAAATCATAGAAATTTAGGACTAGAAGGGACCTAGATAGATCATCTGGTCTAGCCCCCTGCACTGAAGTAGGCCTAAGTATTATCTCTGGACCATCCCTCACAGGAGTTTGTCTAATATGTTCTTAAAAACCTCCAATAATGGAGATTCCACAACCTCTCTAGGTAATTTGTTCCAGTGCCTAACTACCCTGACATGCTTACCCTTAAATGCTATCTAAGAGCGATGAAGCATTATTATAAGCTTTTCACTATGCCTTGGTAGAACTCTGAGAGCTAGTGTAGATGTATCTCACAGTGTTCATAGACAATTAGTGGTTGTACACAACAGTAAGAGATATGCTTTCGTATGTTTTGTTCCTGTCTGTCTGTTCTGATGAGCTGAACTTGGAGGTCTGGTTGTTGGCATACCTATGTGACAAGTTATGAATAATATTTGATAACAGTTTCTTCTTTTTACTCCTGTATTTATATATTCTACAAACTAAAACTCTAATCTGCAAAGCATTTAGACACATGGCTAACTTGATTACTCACATGCTTAAAGTAAAGCACCTCCTTATGTGCATTGCTGGATTGGGGCCCAGGTTGTTTATCTTGCATCTGAGTTCTCCACCAGTGTGAGTTCAAATATAAAATCACCACATGGGTTTATTGCTGAATCAATATAAATCAGGAAACAACAATAGATAGCAAACTATGCCTTTCCATCTATCATCCTTCTTAATGCCTCTATAAATGGAAGCATAGCAACTGAGTTTTGTGATCTTTTCGGAGTGCGATATTCCCTTTTGGCCTCATGCTGATTCTGTCTCCTTTTTCCTTGGGCTCCATCAGAGACATTGACAAAACTAGACTTACAAGGAACCTTCCCCAAAGGCAAAACTTTAAACACTTTTTATGCTGCTTTCTGCCCCCTGTGTTGCTCTAGAATAACTGCAACTTGTGAATTATTATTATTGGCAACAACAGTGCTGCAAATGACGTGGGCCCAAGTTTTATCCAGCTTTTGTTATATTGCTCATTGTTTATCTTCTAAAGTTCTGAACTATGGGCTGCTCCTTTTGGCAAATATGGCCTTGGGTCTATCTCTGCACTTTGAGAAATACTTCCCTCTCTAAGAGCACATCAGTCAGTAACATGCAACTGGCATGAGCATGTTACCTACTGTTGCTCTTCTTGCAGTGATCCATTTAACATATAGATCTTCAGGTCCTTAATCCTTGCACTCAAACACTAGGGTCCACTTTCCGGCACGTTGTTTTTGGTGTTGTTTTTTGCCTCTAGATGCAGCCTGCCACCTTGTCACGGTTTCTAGCACTGGAAGCCCATTTAATAACTTCAGCCTGCTCCTGACTCCACCTTTGCAAAAAGTGATAGCTTCATTTCTTGGATGTGCCTCACGTTATAATTTTATCTCTCTAAGGCTGCACTCCTAAAAAATGACACCTTCATAAACATGGTTTATGAGGAGTAAAAAAAAAAAAAAAAGCAAGTCTTCAAACTCCTACATGTGTACTTGGATTAGAGCTAAGAGTTAGTATCTAGCTGCCTAAAAGGCCAAGGCTGGGTCTCCTCCTTCATAATTAATAATAAGAGTTTTGTCAGAAGGACTTGACAGCTGCCTCATGGGCAAACCAAGCAGACAGGTTAATGCTGAGTTGCTGCTGATAGACTTACATGGCCCTGTGTGAGAGCTGGTGTATACTAGAACGTTAGGTTGACCTAGCTGTGTTGCTCAGGGGTGTGAGAAGGTCAAATCCCTGAGAGATGGAGTTAAGATAACCTAAGCCCCAGATGTAGACAGCGCTAGGTTACCAGACAAATTCCTCCATCAACCTCGCTGGCGCCTCTCCATGAGATGGATTTACTAGAGTAACGGAAGAACCTCTTCCATCGCCATAAGAAGTGTTCACATTACAGCACTATGGTGGTGCAGCTGCTGTGCCACTCTAGCGTTTCTAGTGTAGACATACCACTACCAATGTTAGGCCAGAATGTTCTCCAAACTACAGTGAAAGGTGAGAGCTCCTACCTCCAAGTACAGATCCTCACTGTCCACCGAAGAGATTAACTAACTTCTAACTAGTGGCTCAGACAGCCTGCAAAAAGAACAAAAGGTATGAATCAATGGTATCCTCCTTTCCATGGAAAAGAAGCATGTTGGCCTTAAACAGGCAAGGGATTTAAACAGGCAACTAGTGGTCCTTGTGACCCTACTGTCTGTTGTCAACAGAATCAGAACCCATATGACAATTACCAGCATGAATGTTAACCAGAAGAGGGGAGAAAACCGTCAAAAACAATCTTTGGTAAGAAATTTCCAACATTCAACATGAGGTTTAATCTTCTATTTTCTTTATTTCAGGCCATGAGTGAAAAAACTCCAGCTGATCCAGAACATCTAAATGCCAGGAGAGCATGGAGAGATGAATGTCTTACGGGTCTTGCCAAGTTGAAAAAACAAATGAAATCCAACTGAGTTGCATCCTCTGTAATACACAAGGGCAAATTATCGGCATATCTCCACAAAAGTGGGTGCTTCCATTTCCACAGGCAAAAATCTGTATTTGCAGAACAGGTGACTCAATATGCAAGCAATGATTTTTGCCCATGTGCGAATGCAGAGGGTGATTCAAAATGTAATTCAATTGTCATTACATTATTAATTAGTGACAGGAACTGCGTAAGAAACTAATGCATGAAAAACTTTTTATATGATTATTCTAAGTGCTTTAATACTAGCTTATGCAGATTTGTTGTAGCCCTGTCAGTCCCAGGATATTAGCGAGACAAGGTGAGTGAGTGATATAATATCTTTTATTGGACCAACTTCTGTTGGTGAGAGAGACCTGAAGAAGAGCTCTGTGTAAGCGCAAAAAACTTCTCTCTCACCAACAGAAGTTAGTCCCAATAAAAGATATTACCTCATATAGCTTGTTTCTTTAATACTAGCTAGCATCAATAGTATTAATACTGTATATAGACAGGCACACAATAGTTTTTAAAATTATACATTTTATAATCTTGCTTGGAGATATGTAGCCTCAGCAGCGCTTGCATTTGCTGGGGTCCAGGAACAGGCAAACATCAGCTATTTGTCATTATGGGACAAATTCTGCTCTCCAGAACCTTCTGTGGGCATGGTGAGCTCTGACTAATTTGACTGCATTGGGGTGAGAGGAGAATTTGTGGAATGCACTCCTCCTAGGGAGACTAGGGGAGGGGTCCACTGGCCATTCTCCCCACAGAGTAGGAGCACAATAGCTTCAGGGTTGCTGCAACCCAGCTCTGTAGCTGTCCCACAATTTTGGTGAGAGAATTACTTTTTCCTTCCCTCCCCCCCACCCTTAGGCACTTAGATACCATGGTGATAGACAAGGCATAAGTATAAGTACCTGAATAGAATAGAGCAGAATCCCTCCTTGCCCCCCAGCCCCTATAGAATTCATCAGAGCCTCACCCAGTTTTTCAGGCTATGCGCTTGACAGCCCATGACTTTGTCCTGACCAAAGTGAGCAGTTTGATGTCACTGGTGGTTTATTGCTACTCAAAATAAGTGTGTCCGATTTAGGCCTTCTCTAAAAGAGCTAAAAAGGTGGTTAGTTATTTTTAAATTGAGTTAGCTAACTTAAGAGGCAGTAGGGTATAGTGGACAGGGCCTTGATCTGAGACCTGGGTTCTCTTCCCAACTGTGCCACTGACATGCTGTGTGACCTTGGGCAAGTCACATCTCCTCTCTGTGCCTCTGTGTCTTCTCTCACCCATTGTCTGTTTAGATGGTTCATTCTTTGGGGCAGGGACTGTCTCTTGTTATGGGTCTATATAGTGCCTGGCATGGTAGGGCCCTGATCTTGATTTGAACCTTTGGGCACCAGTGTAATATAAATAATAGAAAAGAATGATTTGAACTTAATGTAGCCACTGCTTAACATCTTTCAGATTCCAATAGCTGGTCATATTGTAACCTAGGTTACCACATAATGTATAAGGTGTGAAGCAGTGGCTATGCTACGTGGTGCTTCAAATCCTGTTAGCGAATATAATTTTAAAAGCACCTTTCTCTCTATTCTAGACAAGGTCATAGAAGGTTTTAATAATTCTTTTTAAACATAAGATTAGTTCCTTTTTGCTATGTGCATGTCCACAGTAACAGTCTCATTATGACTTAGCTGGTTAGTTGCTCTGCGTTAGCTTGTTTGATATCTTTGAAAATATATCAAAAATATCTGCCTCCATTTCTGTTCTTTGCTCATGAATAAAAGGTTGTAATGAAATATACTGACTTCCACAAAGGTCCTGTGTGATATTTTACTGGTTACACTCAGAGCTGTAACCACGGCAGGGCAAGTGGGGCAGCCACCTAAAGCGCAAAGCCAGGGGGTGACTCGGGCCGTCGATACCAGCCACAACAGGGCTCGGTGGGGCTAGCCCTGCATGGTGAGGCTCGGGGTGGGAATGCCACCTTCACCTCCTGACTCACCTCAACGGGCCACCCATCCTGTCTGGGTTGGGCGGGGGCACAACCAAAAAATCAGTGGGGCACGTGACCCTGCGTGTCCCCTGATGTGTCGCCTAGGGGGTACAAATATGGTTACACTACAAATGTCTAGTTACAGGTTCTTCCCCCCTCCCAGGCTTGCCACGCGAATCAGCTGTTTTGCGGCAAGCCTGGGAGGGAGGGGGGAGAAGCGGAGCGGCGGCGGCGCACTCAGGGGAGCAGGCGGAGCGGAGGGGAGCTGCGGCGGTGGGGGACGCGGGGAGGACCACAGGAAGTAACCCTGGGGGGGGGGCAGAGGAACCGTTCCCCCCCAGCTCACCTCTGCCTCCTCCCCCGAGCTCGCCGCAAAACAGCTTGCCGCAAAACAGCTGATTCATGCAGCAAGCCTGGGAGGAAAGGGGGAGAAGCGGAGTGGAGGCGGCGCGCTCAGGGGAGCAGGCGGAGCGGAGGTGAGCTGCGGCAGTAGGGGGCGGTTCCTCTGCTGCCCCCCCCCCCAGGCTACAAGCCTGGGAGGGAGGGGTTGGAGGGGAAATGCGGCGCGCCCAGGGGAGGAGGCGGGGAAGGGGTTGGAATGGGGCGGGGAAGGGGCGGAGTTGGGCAGGGTGGGGGGGGGCGCAAGAAAATTTTTTTGCTTGGGGCTGCAAAAAACTTGGAGCTGGCCCTGTCCTGGCCCCCTCTGTTCTGGTGCCCCTGGGCATAGCTACACTGACATAACTATGCAGGTATAGTCCCAGGCCTGATCTACGCTTAAAAATTTGAATAACCTAGCCACATCACCCAGGGCTGTTTAAAAAAAAAAAAAAAGTTCACACGCTGTGCAACATAGTTAGGTTGACCTAACCACTGGTGTAGACGTGGCTAGGTCGATGGAAGAACTCCTCCATCGACGTAGCTATTGCCTCTGGGAGAGGTGGATTATCTACATCAATGGAAAAGCCCCTTCTGTCACTGTAGGAAGCATTTACATTACAGTGGCACAGCTGCAGCACTGTAGCTGTGCCTCTCTAGTGGGTGTAGTGTAGACATGGCCTCAGTAGTGGTGACGTACCCTTACACTACCAATCAATGGTCCCAATGCTAGTAAAACTCCTAGGATGGCATTGGGGTGTGGACACAGTTTTATACATTTATGCAAATGCTCAATGCTACAGCCAACCGTTGCTTGACCTCCATTTTGCCTGTCTTTTCTGTTTTCATGTGCAGACAGGATATTTAAGTACACAAGAATCCTCCTTGGAGTGTTTCAGGGAGGATGGAGCTGTGTCCAAGGACATGCCTGCAAAACAAAGCTGGTACATCTCATTTAGGGTCTTTATTTTCTTCCAGCCCCTTATAGAAGCCTGGATTTAATGAAACTCGCCTTAGAGGGGAATGAAATGAATTTTGAGAATTGTTCTATTCCCATTCCTTGGGATTTTCACTCCACTCATAGCAAAGCTTCACCTGATTTAGGCCTGGTTTATATTAGAAAAGTGTCACTGGTTTAACTAAATCAACTGAGATGCATTCCTGTAGATGCACTTACACTATTTTAACCCTTGCTTTTACTAGTTTTACTTAAGTTGGTCAATTATCAATGCAAGACAAACTGATTTTGGGAAAGGATAAACTAGGTTAAGAGCATTTACTGGATAGATTTTGAATTGAGTTAGTTAAACTCTTGCAACTTTTCTCAAAAGGAAAGCCCTTGTAGTAAGTGCCCCTCCACCATGCTGTGGTAATCCCCTGAGGGTGCAACTGGCTGCTAAGTGATAAATGCTGTATTCACATTGGGATTAGCATCTCCCCTTTCTCCTCCCTTCCCCTATCAGCCAGAGCACTGGGAGAAAGTCAGGACGGAGAAGAGATATCGTATTGTCACTACCCCATTGGAAGACGCATCTTTCCAGAGACACCCGAAGACTGCTGTGGAGAAGAGAGGATCTTCTATGAGGTAGGACTTCTCTGCTTCTAGGGAAACTTTGTTTAAAGGTGGGTTTTTGAGTGGAAATAACCAAACTAACTTCCATCGTAGAATAGGGTTACTTTCCTTTCAGAGATTTGTCAGCATGGGGCTATATCACATAAGTGGCTAAAGGTAGGGAACAAATTCTAAAAGTAACATTCAAGCTCCATTTATTTTCTTACCTTGAATCGAATCGCCTGTCACCCCTGCCGATTCCCAGTGTCTGAAGTGGCTTTTCAGGGCTCAAGCTGATGAGCTCCTTCCTCTGCCAGGAAACAGTCTCTTCTGATTTTTCTCTTGACCCTGTTTTCTTTTCCTTTTTCCCATTCCTTTCCCTCTTTCCCGTTCTCGCCCCCACCAAGTGCTTCCAAAACTAAATGTTGATAGAACTGCTAGTATCTAATATTAATAGTACTAGCAATTCCCTGCTAGGACAGCACACCAGGGTGCCCCAGTTGGAGGAAAAGCAAGTGGTGAGGCCTGGATTGTGTGTCTGGGGTAAAAACAACAAGGAGTCTACCCCCTGATGTCTGGGGTAAGAATCCTGGTTCTGAAATTAACTCTGGTGGAGGGAATCAATTTCATTAAAATCATTCTAATCTAATTACTGCCCTTCCTTTCATCCCATCAGGGAGTTTTCTTAAGGTAATATACAAATGTGTTTATAAATTGTACCTGATCTGTGTATTGAGTGTAATCCATATGCCTACATAACAATTCATGTTTAACAAACCTAATATGGCTGTGTAATATTAGTGGGTATTATGTAAATAGATAACAATTGTCTCAATCACTTACAATCTACTACCACTAAAACAAAATGATACTCCCAGTTTTTTTTTCTGAACAATCACAACAAATAAACAGACACACCCCCCCCAACTATTATAAATGTCCCAATTGCCACCATACATCTTTTTTTTGTAAATGCAAGACACTAAGTGAGTGAGTCTTATCCATCTTGGGGTAGTATTATTTAAAAAAACAAGCACACAAATGTAAATTTGTGTAATTAGTGTTGCATCATAGTTGTAATTTGACAGTTATGTTATGAGCACATGGCGATGGTGATGAATTTGGCTGTCCTAATGTTAATAAATTAATGGAGATATCCTATCTCCTCGAACTGGAAGGGACCTCGAAAGGTCATTGAGTCCAGCCCCCTGCCTTCACTAGCAGCACCTAGTACTGATTTTGCCCCAGCTCCCAAAGTTGCCCCCCTCAAGGATTGAACTCACAACCCTGGGTTCAGCAGGCCAATGCTCAAACCACTGAGCTATCCCTCCCCCCGAGCACTTGATGTGTTACCTCATGTTCCTCTTCTTGTAGGCCAGGGGATGGTGTACCTGATGTCCTGTATACATTAGAAACCAGAACAATAGTTATGGTTTATAAAACTTTTAAAAAATAATTTGAGTCAAAACAAGGTAAGCTTAAGGTTCAGATTTTCAGTGGGTAGAAGCCCTGGTCAACCCCAGTTGTGTGTGCAAGGACATGTCATGCTTACATTTCATGGTGGCATGTAATCATGTAACTTTCCCTAGTGCATGTAATTGCAGTAACCTAACATAAATGGAGATACACCTCTACCCCGATATAACGTGACCCGATATAACACAAATTCGGATATAATGCGGTAAAGCAGTGCTCCGGGGGTGGCAGGGTTGCGCACGCCGGCGGATCAAAGCAAGTTCGATATAACTCAGTTTCACCTATAACGCGGTAAGCTTTTTTGGCTCCGGAGGACAGCATTATATCGGGGTAGAGGTGTATAATGTTGTATGCACTAGTTTCCATAGGGACAAAGATCTGGAAATTTAAGCATGAATAATTTGTCTTTGCTAATGTCATGTAAGCTTTATGATATGTTGTTATGAACCAGTGCCAGGACTACAGAGCCCTTACAGAAGTCCCATTAACTAAACTAAATAAATATGCAGTGGAATTTGGTTTGACTGCCTACCACTTGAAGTGATCATTTGGCTGTGTGGGTTAACTCTTGCTTTACAAGATCCAGTTCACATTTGGTGCTAACATATTTGCCCCTCACTTATACAGCTCAGTGGGTTTTTCCATTGTAGAGATGTGGGTCCTAATCCAAAGTCCATTGAAGACCATGGAAAGACATACACTGGAATCAATGGGAAGGCTTCCATTGACTTCAGTGAGTTTTGGATCAAGTAATTTGATTTGGATTTCTTTCAGGTTTCTTCAGTAATTTCAAAGGTAGGAAAAAAATCCTCCCAGCTTTGAGTGGCCATTAATAAGACTTAGACGATGGTACAGCTTGATAGGCTACCAATTAAAGCTAGTTTTAGCTTGATCAGTGTTTCTTTTTTCCTGAAAATTATTGATACAATTTTGCTCCACCCTTCCAAGAGGGAGGTTTTCGTTTGTCTCTCTGATTTGGAAAACTGACACTTTAGTAAGTCTCACAGACAGCTCATTTTAGATGTGAGGATCAAATGGGAAGATGCACCTTATAATTGATTGTCTATGTATAGGAGAGAGAGGAATAATCTGAACTCAAGTATGTGCACTTAAACGTAGATAACCCACCTGCACAAGAGCAAAACTCCAGAGACAAGACTTAGCTGGATATCCTGATATTAGTAAGGAATGAAATGTTACCTACAGAATTCCACTGGGGAAGGTGTTACGAAGGCCTGAGTCTCCACTGCCTTGTCCTTTGTATTGTACAATGCTATCAAAGCCGAAAAGTAGATACACACACTTTCCACGGGTGCATATAGTGAAGAGTAGGTACATACACTATGCACAAGGTACAGCACAATGGAGAATGAGATTCCAGATTTCTTGTATAAACTGGAGATCAGAAAATAATCTGCATATTAAGTGTAAAACTGGTAGTTTGACAAAAAATTGGAGAAAAATATGTCAGTGTCCTGCATCAGGGCACATTAGAGGCAAAACAAGATGACCTTGAATGAGCTGAAACCAAGAATTTGTTTTTGCATTCATGATTTACATACTCTGATATGTTATCTTGAGCCACTCTTAAAACAGTTTCTGGCTCTGATCTGATTGTGGGTGACTGGAGGGCAGCTGCAGGTGAAGCCTTGACCAATGCAGGTGGGTTGACAGCCCAGTGTATACAGCACACCAAAAATTGGCTGGTTACACTTTTTATAGTGTGGGAAAGGCATGTCTCATTCTGCCTCTTGTACTGCGGGTAAAGGTGCATCTCTGTATGATTCAATGGGTTGTTCTGCAAATGCATCAAACAGTTTAGTTTTTTGGGGTTTTTGCACATGGGGCTGTTCATCTGTATGAAGCATTTTCTTAATATCCCTTTAAATTCAGAAAATTGCTCTGCAACGTTGCCTCCTTCTCAGTCCTCCTCCTTTCATATTGCTGTGGTATCACAGAAGAGCACATTCTGGTAGTATCGGTCCCAGAAAGCCCTCTCCTCTGCAGTGATGGTGAAAAGACTGTGCTTCAGAAGAGGTGTAATGTTGGGCTTATACAATATAGTTCAAAAGAGCAAGAAAGGTTGTGGTGGTTACGTGCCTCATTGGTAAGACTGCATTGCAAGCCGTGGCAATCACCGAGGCCAGGTGTGCAGTACAAGTTTTGTTGGCATCGCTGTGTCCGTCAGGGGGTGAGAAAAAGCCACACCCCTAGCTGACACAGCTGTGGTAGTAAAACCCCCAGTGTAGACCCAGCTATGCCAGTACAACAGGGCTTCTACCAGCATAGCTTATGTCATTCAGGGAGGAAGTGGCATTACTTTACTGGCAGCGTTCCTTCTCCTGTTGACATGCACTGGGTCTACATTAAAGGGCTCTGCCAGTAGCGCTATACCAATATAGTTGTATCAGCAGAGCCTGTGTAAGCAAGGCCTCAGTATTGCTCCTGCACTCAGTATTGCTCTGGTTAGTGGGGATACCAGGATTCTATTCCCATCTCTTCAACTAGCTTATTGGTGACCGGGGCAAGTGACTGGGGACCAAATTTTCAAAAGTGGCCTCTGATTTTGGACGCCTCGGTTTTTGAGTGGCCATCTGTAGCTACCTAGGTTATGATTTTACAGAGGTCTTGTGTATCCACAGCACCTTCACTTACCGCTGCTCGTTGGGGGTGGTTTAATTATGATGATGGGAGAGCTCTCTCCCGTCAGCTCAGATGGCTACACCAGCGATCTTACAGCAGCGCAGCTGTTGTCAGGGCCGGCTCCAGGGTTTTGGCAGCCCCAAGCAGCCAAACAAAAAACAAAACAAAAAGCCGCGATCATGATCGCGATCTGCGGCAGCAATTCGGCGGGAGGTCCTTCGCTCCAAGCAGGAGTGAGGGACCGTCTGCCGAATTGCCGCCGAACAGCTGGACATGGTGCCCCTCTCCAAAGTGGCCGCCCCAAGCACCTGCTTGGTAAGCTGGTGCCTGGAGCCGGCCCTGACAGTTGTGCTGCTGTAAGCTCTCTAGTGTAGACATAGCTTTAGTAAATCCCCTGGTGATAATCCTATTTTTATCATGGGAGCTGTTAAAACTTTAACATCAGATTTTGTTTGCCTTCTGGCAAAGTTATAACCGTAAATGTTTGCCATGTGAGACCATGCTATCTTGTCTGTCTGGAAAGTACCAGCACATTGTGAGTGCTGCCATAAAGAGTAAATAAAAATAATAGTGTGGGTCACACTTCTCGCAGCCCAACGATATGATGAGTCACGCACTCTGGGACTGACCCACCTCCAAGTGAAAGCTTTGTCATGTGTCCTGCATTACTCATAAGGTTTTGTTTCTTAAGAAATGGGACTGGCCTTTGGTGAGGTGTTCCAGGGAGCTGAGTAAAGATTAAGAGTTATTATAAAGAAGGAACAAATCCATTTTTTCTTTCCCAAGAACTGTTTGTTAATACTTGAATTTGAATTGTTAGCATTAATGAAAATGTGTGTTACAGTTTCCCTGTGCTTCATTCGTGCAGCCCACACAGTGGAAACCTTGGGCATTTTCATATGGGGCGTGTTGGCTTGTGAAAGCACAGGTTGTACATTGCATATGGATACCAAATGGGGAGAAACTGCATAGTAAAGCTACAACTCAACTTTCATTATAACCTCCTCTTGTCACTTTTTCTTAAATGTCTCTTTCTGTACTGAAACTTTATATACCTGGTCCCCACTAAAAAGTTATTTGTGTGGGGGAAGTTGGGTCCAGTCAGCTGTTTTTGAATTAGGCAAGCAGCAGGAACCATACATACTTTCCCCATATTTCACGTATTTTTAAGACTTTTTTTTGCACACACAGATAGCTCAAATGGCGGAGTTTTTAAAACATCACATGTGGATAATCCTCCTTGAGGTATAGGTAGCTGTTGGTTAAGTTGGAAATAAAATATTCTAAAGTGATAATTAAAAAATCTTCATGTGCTGTTAAAAACAAATTCGCTTTCGGCTTCCATTACAGTATAGTCTGAGGTTCTCTGGAGCGGCACAGCTCTGTATCTGCCACGTTATCATATCAGAACTAGGTTTTTCCTATATCTACAGTGCAATGTCATTTGAAACCCACAATACTGTGGAAAAATACACTGCATGGGTTAGTGGGAAGGGTTTGTGTGTAACCCCGAGTTCTGCAGTTAATGGCGTTATGTAAAACAGAATTGCATAATTCTGTAAATCAGAACTATGTCTTCATTTTTTTTCATTAGGAAAAAGGAATTAAAAGCAACAGCTCCACCCCCCAATATGTATCAGTGGTTAAGGATGACTTTTTATATATATATGTATATTAAAACCTAAAACAGACTCAATTACTACTTGCCGGGTGACCCCAGCACACTCCTGGTCCTGAATTTCCCAAAACTGTGTGCTCTTCAGTGTCCAGCCCAGTTCAGAGAAATAATAAGGTTCGTTTGTTCCCCTAAAGCAGTGATACTCAACCTATTTACCATTGTGGGCTGCATATGTGTTATGTGGACTGCATCCACACAATATATATACTACCTGTATGGCCTTGAGAATGTCACATGGGCCGCAGCCATGTGCTGATTGGGCCGCAAGCAACCAGGAGCTGTGGGTTGAGAACCACTGCCCTAAAGACACAAAAACACATCACAGCTTATTAACTTAACTGGGTACATGTAACTTTCCATTTAAACACAGCACTGAGTTGATTTATAGTAAAAATAAAACAAATGTATTTATACAGGACATAGGTTAAGTGATGCCAAGTAAAACGAGTAAAGTTAGAAAGGGTTACAAGCAAATAAAAGTGAAAACATGTATCTGAAAGTATAAAACTTAATCTAGCAAGTTACAGGGTTTGCTCAAGATGTTTTCTCACCTATATTTGGTTTCCAGAGACTTCTGGAAGGACCTATTTTTCTCAGCTTGCAAGAGCTCTGTTCCCTTGTGTCTGTCTATTGATGGATGCCAAAGATGGCTTCTGTCTTTGCTTATATCTTCAAATGTTCAGTGACTTTTGTTTCAAGAGGCAGGATGACTTCATGCTGCTTTTTCCCTTCCTGTGAGCTTCCCATCATGTAAATGGAGCTTCTGTTGTTTTGATTCCATCATGCTTAATTTACGTAGGAGACAGGTAAATAACTGCCTTCTTTCCTGTCTGAGAGGGAACCTGTTTCTCCCTGTGTGGCCACATACTTTAAAGCATGATATCATTAAGTATCCATATTTCCTCATATAGTGTTAGTACATACATTACACAGCGATATTAATCACCAGTGTGGTGTTAGCTTCCAGAAAAGACCTCACTCTCTACACTTTTATGATGCAGTAATATTGTGTACAATCAGCTGATTCAATTGCGTTTCACTTGAGGTTCAGTCCCCCTGTCTTTATAGACCAATACATCTTTGAAATGAATTCTTATGAGGGTTACCCCTTCAAGTAAAGCTTATTCAAACTCTGAGGAAGGCAACATGGAGTTTGGTGGTGAAGAAAGTTCCATGCTCTTTCTTCTCCCACTTGTTTGCTTAATAGCTTTGATAACCTAATATGTAAAAATGGACCTTAATTGTTTTTGCCTGAAGACTGGGCTGGTCAGAGAACCAAGTGCACATTACTTTGTCTAAGACAGACCTGTTTACCAACTCTCCCTGACATACCTCATTTAAACACACTTTAGTCATAATTCCAGCATATGTTCATAATTAATGATCAGTGAATTATTAGTTTTCCAATGATCTGTTACATGACACCTTTTAAACACAGATTATGATCATAGTGAGTTGGGGCACACTGAATTGGTCAGGCCAGCTGGAACTCTCTACCTGATACCAGTGAGCCCCTTCCCTTCTGGAATTGGGATGCTCTTAGGGTAACAGCCCCCTCCCCTCACAAAGGTGCAGGAGGATTACCCCCTGGCTGACCCGGAGGCAGCTGGTCAGAGCCCTCTTTCCTAGACGGCATCTGCCACCGTATTTTCTTTCCCCTTCATATAGAAGAAATCCATTTTGTCACTTTTGTCTGTTTACAGTCTTCAGGACATAATATCAGAGCGTATTCATAATTTCACCTACCTAGTTGTTACAAACATTGCACAGTGACATTAATGACCAATGTGTTATTAGATTTCAAATGATCTATTACATGTCACCATTTAAATAAATGTCATGACACCCGTGCAGGAGGTGTAGTGAGTATGTCAGACCTGACGAGTTGCTGACACAGAATAGTGAGCCACAAGTGGGCCTCTGTATCACACTGTTTTAACAGGAAAAGTGAATAGCATTGTCAATATATGGTAAAATTACGGCATGTATATATGTGGACTTCTGCTTGAGACTGATCAATGTGTGTGTCCATATACAATTGTTATGTTCCTTTTACAGAAATGGTTTATATGGTATATTTTGTCAACGGAAAGGATATGTGTGATGAAACATGCATTTTGTTGTACTTGATAATAGTAGTGTGCATGAATGTTATGTTGGCAATGTAAGATTTATGCTGTCCTTAACCAATCAATTCCTTTCTTTTAAGTTTGTGGGTTGTGTGAATGTTTGTTATCACTTAACAACACTAGCTGGTTTTTGAAACAAACATTTCATAAGAAAGACAGATAAAAGATATCAAAATATTGTTATATTTGATACTCTGTCCAAGGTTGTTGCAATAGCTTGATCCAGATACATTATAAATTACATTTACAGTATTTTCATTTATTTATGTAGTTTAGAAAATTAGAAAAGTTGTATTTACTTAATGTTCCGTGTTTTCTGACTGTGCAATAATCCTTGCTTGATTTTCTTTTCATATCTTACCAAATGTTTGTACAAGCAAAATTGTGATTTCCCGCTCCCCCACTGTGTAGTGTCTTATGAATCACAGTGTGCGTTAGTCGATTCTTGCTAAACAACATTTCACTGCTCTACCTACCCTATAATTCACACACAAAACATGGGATTCTCTCCACTCACATAAGAGTCTTCTACTGTGGTCTCAAAATACCAAGTGCTGCTTCTAGCATTCTATGAAGTAATATCCTAGACAATCAAATGAAACTAAATTTGTCTAAATAAACAAAGTGTATTATGTGATAGACTCATAGTGTTTAAGGACTTTCATGATCATCTAATCTGTGCTCCTGCACACTGCAGGCCACAGAACCTCACCCACCCATTCCTGTAGTCAGGGCTGGCTCCAGCTTTTTTGCCGCCCTAAGCGGCGAAGAAAAAAACATAAAAAGATAAAGCCGCAATCGGCGGCACTTCGGCGGCAGCTCTACCACACGGCTTCATTCTTCGGCAGCAATTTGGCGGCTGGTCCTTCCCTCCGAGAGGGACTGAGGGACCCGCCACCAAAGACCCGGACGTGCCGCCCCTTTCCATTGGCTGCCCCAAGCACCTGCTTCCTGTGCTGGTGCCTGGATCCGGCCCTGCCTGTAGTAGGCCCATAAGCTCTGGCTGAGTTATTGAAGTCCTCAAATCTTAATTTAAAGACTTCAAGTTACAGAGAATCTGCCATTTATTCTGGTTCAAACCAGCAAGTGACCTGTGCCCCATGCTGCAGAAGAAGACGAAAAAAAAAAAAATCCACCAGGGTCTCTTCCAATCTGACCTGGTGGAAAATTATTTCCTGACCCCAAATATGGTTAGACATGATGTGAGCAAAACCTGCCAGCCAGACACCTGGGAAAGAATTCTCTTTAGTAACTCACAGCCCTCCCCCCTAATATTCCATCTCTGGCTGGTAGAGATATTTGCTAATAGCGGTTGCAGATGGGCCATATCCCATTGTAGGCAACCTCATCCTGCCATCCCCGCCATAAACTTATCAAGCTCCATCTTAAAACAAGTCAGGTTTTTTCCCCTCCATTACTCCTCTTGGAAGTTCCAGAACTTCACTCCTCTGATAGTTAAAAAACTTTGTCTAATTTCAAGCCTAAACTTGTTGATGGCCAGTTTATATCCATTTGTTCTTGTCATCACTGGCCCTTAACTTAAATAAACACTAGGGAGAGGAATGAGTTATTCGTCTGATGTATTTATAGAGAGCAATCATATCTCCCCTCAGCCTTGGTCTTGTCAGGCTAAATAAGCCAAGCTCCTTAAGTCTTCTCTTGTTAGAAAGGTTCTTCAGTCTTCTGATCATGTTAGTACTCCTTCTCTGCATCTGTTCCAGATTGAATTCATCTTTCTTAAACATGGGAGACCAGAATTGCACACAGTATTCCAGATGAGGTCTCATCGGTGTCTTTGTATAATGATAACGCTTCCCTATTTCTACTGGAAATACCTCGCCTGATGCATCCTAGGATTGCATTAGCCTTTTTCATGTCCGCATCACATTGGCACCTCATAGTTATCATGTGATTGACCTCTTAACTTTGTGTCGTTCGCAAATTTTATTAGCATGCCTTGTTCATTAATAAAAATGTTAAATAAGATTCGTCCCAAGACCAATCCTTGAGGAACTTCACTAGTAACCTCCTTTCAGCCTGACCCATTGTAGTTTCCCCTTTAACCAGTTCCTTGCCCACCTTTTGATTCTCTCATTAATCCCCATGTTTTTCAATGTAATTAATAATTTCCCATGTGGAACTGTATCAAATGCACTTCTGAAATCCAAGTAGATTAGATCTACAGCATTTCCTTTGTCTAGAAAATCAGGTATCTTCTCAAAAAAAGAGATCAGGTAGGTCTGGCCTGATCTACCTTTTGTAAAACCATGTTGTATCTTATCCCAATTACCATTTACCTCTATATCCTTAACTACTTATTTGTTCCAAGACCTTGCATACAATTGAGGTCCAACAGATAGGTCTGTATTTTCCAAGATTCCTTTTTTCCCCTTTCTTAAATATAGGAACTATATTTGTAATTCTCCAGTCATAGGGTATGATCCCCAAAAGTATGGATTCCTTTAAAATTCCTGCTAGTGGACTTGCAATTTCATTGCCAGTTCCTTTAATATTCTTGGATGGAGATTATTCGGATCCCCTGATTTGGTCCCATTAAGCTGTTTGAGTTTGGCTTCCACCTCGGATGTGGTCATTTCTGCTTCCATGTCCTTGTTCCCATTAGCCACTGCTCCCCAGCTCCTTGGTACCCTTATTAAAAACTGAGGCAAAGTATTCATTTTAATGTTGGGCCATACTTAGGTTATATTTAATCTCCACCCCATCCTCAGAGTTTGGCAGTCCCACTTCTTCTTTCCTTGTTTTCTTTTTATTTATATGGCTAAAGAACCTTTTACTATTGGTTTTAATTTCCTTTGCAAAGTCCAACACTGCTTGGCTTTTGGCAGCTCTCACTCTCCCTGCACTTTCTGACCTCCAAGAGGTAGCTTTCCTTGCTGATCCCTCCCACCTTCCATTCCTTGCAGGTTTTCTGCTTTCTCTGAATCACCTATTTGAGATGCTTGTTCATCCAGCTTGGTCTGCAACCCTTCCCTACAATTTTTCCCCCTTGCTTGGGATGCAGGCTTCAGATCGTTTTTGCAACTTTGACTTAAAATAGTTCCAAGCCTCCTCAGATCCTTGAGTTCTTCAGGCCAGTCCACTTCGCTATCTAATTTCCTTAATTTTTTAAAGTTTGCCTTTTTGAAATCAAGGACCCCACTTTCAGATCTATTTTTTTTATCCTTCCATTTAGTTTAAACTGAATTAGCTCATGATCACTCAAACCAAGGTTGTCCCCAGTTAATCTATGAGTACTTACCAATGCTAAATCTAAAATGGCATCACTTCTTGCTGATTCAGTGACTAGGGAAGAAATTTGTCAGCCATCACATCCATGAATATCTGGGCCCTACCATTATTAGTAGCAGTTGTTCTTCAGTCCATATCTGGGAAATTAGTCTCCCGTAATTACACAATTCATTATAATTACTTTTTTTATTGTGTTACTTCCTTCAGGCCAGATTCAGCTCTCACCAATGTGAGTGTCTTTCCATTGACCTCAATGGGTGTTGGATTAGGCCTTTACTCATCTATTTAAAAGTCCGTGACCTGCAGTGGGTCTTCCAGTCAAAAGTGTGATGCCACTTTATTGTGTCAAAGTTAGAAACCATTTGTGAAAGTTCTTTCCAAGGCACAATTTCCATCTCATGTATGGCAAAGACCTTAATTCATATTAGACTGTAACCAAGCAGTGCCATCCCACTTTGAGGTAGAAGAACACTAGTCTTCATCTAGTTTGTTTCTTACTGATTTTTAGTTAACTTACAAAATTACTCACATTAGGCTCAATCATGTGCCACTGAGCACCTGTGCAGGGGATTAAGGGAACATAAGAAGGCCCTTATTCCCCTGCACAGGCCTTCTGGATTGCCAGACCCTGCACTCGTAGGCACTCTCCTGGCTCTGCCCAGGCCCTACTCCCACTCCACCCCTTCCCCCAATGCCCCACCCCTGCCCTGCTTCCTCCCACCCCCCCTCCTCTTCCCTACCTCTTCCCACCCCCGCCCTGCCTCTTCCTGCCCTGTTCCGCCCCTCCCCTGAGCGCGTGCACCCTCACTCCTCCCCACCCCCAGCACCTCCTGATGCCGTGAAGCAGCTGATCTGCGGCAGTCAGTAAGTGCTTGGAGGGAGCGGGAGGAGCTGATTGGCAGAGCCCAATGGCTAAACCCCCAACATTTTTTTTCCTGTGGGTGCTCCAGTCCCAGAGCACCCACAGAGTCGGCGCCTGTGCCTGCACTAACAAGCTACTGTTTCTAGTCCAGCCATGGGCGGGGCATGAACCGCCAGCTGAGGGAGGCTAGCCCCCAGCTCCCTGTCTCCCCTTGGCCCAGAGCTCCCTCCCCACCAGCACACAGCCCAAGCCGGAGCACTGGGGGGCTGGAGCAGGATTGGACTGGAGCTGCTGCACACAGGGAGCAGGGGGGCGGGGTCACACCTGGCTGGGGAGGCACAGCCTCTCTCAGCTTATGCGACGCGACGCCCATGAGTGCAGCATTTCTCAAATGCGGCCACTGTGGCTGCATGCGGCCACCAGTGACTTTTCTTGTGGCCACTAGGAGCTTTTCTTGCGGCCACAGGTTCGGGGGAAGCAGTGGCCTCTCTCCCAGGACTGCCAGCAGAAGTTGGTCCCTACCCCCTTCTGGAGCCCCAAACACTGTAGCAGCAGGCAACCAGTGTGAGTTCTCCACCTTCCCATGGGCGATGGGGCTCGGGCTTCAGCGCTGGGGTGGTGGGCGGCAGGCTCTAGACGTGCAGCAGTGGGCTCTGGCCCTGACCCTCACCCCCTCCACGTTGCCCTGACTGCACTGCCTTCTCCAGGCCCTAGCTATGCAGCAAGATCCCAGGCTCCAGCCCCCAGGCTCAGCCCCCCCCCTCCATTTCGCTCCTGACCCCACTGCCTCTTCCAGTCCCCAGCTATGCAGCAGGACACCAGGTTCTGGCCCCATGCTCATCCCACCCCCACGCCCATGCCGCCCCTGACCCTACTGCCTCTTCCAGAGTTCCATCCATCCCCCCCATCCTCCCTACCGCCCCCCCCACCTCCCCATCTACCTCCCCATCCGGGGCTTAATTTGTACCCCAGCTTGTCGGGGCTGAGTAAGTCTGCTATTAAAACAACAAGGAGTCTGGTGGCACCTTAAAGACTAACAGATTTATTTGGGCATAAGCTTTTGTGAGTACGAAAGCTTATGCCCAAATAAATCTGTTAGTCTTTAAGGTGCCACCAGACTCCTTGTTGTTTTTGTAGCTACAGACTAACACGGCTACCCCCTGATACTCTGCTATTAAAAGTGATATTAACAAACATACAACCATCAGTTTTCACAGTAGCAGACTTACTAGCTAGCAAGTCTGGGGGAAAAATCAACCAAAAAAGCAAAACATGCAAAGCACCTTATTTGTGTTTCTGTTCTGTTTCAGTTCAGTAAAGAATAGAGACAACTATACATTATTTTTATTATTGAGNTTGCATGTTTTGCTTTTTTGGTTGATTTTTCCCCCAGACTTGCTAGCTAGTAAGTCTGCTACTGTGAAAACTGATGGTTGTATGTTTGTTAATATTACTTTTAATAGCAGAGTATCAGGGGGTAGCCGTGTTAGTCTGTATCTACAAAAACAACAAGGAGTCTGGTGGCACCTTAAAGACTAACAGATTTATTTGGGCATAAGCTTTTGTGAGTACGAAAGCTTATGCCCAAATAAATCTGTTAGTCTTTAAGGTGCCACCAGACTCCTTGTTGTTTTTGTAGATACAGACTAACACGGCTACCCCCTGATACTCTGCTATTAAAAGTAATATTAACAAACATACAACCATCAGTTTTCACAGTAGCAGACTTACTAGCTAGCAAGTCTGGGGGAAAAATCAACCAAAAAAGCAAAACATGCAAAGCACCTTATTTGTGTTTCTGTTCTGTTTCAGTTCAGTAAAGAATAGAGACAACTATACATTATTTTTATTATTGAGTCTGCAAAAAAAAAAAAACTCTACATAAATAAATTACAATGATTTGGACATGTATATGTGCATATTTATTTGTTTTTCTTCATGTTAATAAAGTATTTTAGGAAAAATTCAGATTCGTCACCAGCAAGAGTTGGTGGCTGTGTTGTGAGGACCCCTGTTCTAGTCCCTGTCCAGTGCAGGTGAGCAGGGAGTGAGTGGGCAGGGGTGAGGATGGGTGGAGCCTCGGCTGGCATTCAGAAGGTGCTGGCCAGCATAGCAGGGGAAGCAGGAACCCTCGTTCCTGCCTTGCTCTTGGGGCAGTGCCGCTGCATCAGACTCCGGAAAAGATGTGACCAAATTAGAGAGTCCAGAGGAGAGCAACAAAAATGCTCAAAGGTTTGGAAAACTTTCTTTAAACTCTGGAACAGGCTTCCAAGGGAGGTTTGGAATCCCCAGCCTTGGAGATTTTTAGGAACTGGTTAGACAAACACCTGTCAGCGATGGTCTAGGTTTACTTGGTCCTGTCTTGGCACAGGGGGCTGGACTTAGTGATATCTTTGAGTCCCTTCCAGCCCTACATTGCTATGATTCTATTATTGTGCTAGGCACAAGAGAGAGAGTGTCCCTGCCCTGATGAGCCTAAATGGCACTGAATAAGCAATAGGCTTCACTGCGTAGATTTTGCCGATGTGTTGCAACATTAAGAATGAACGAAGTAGTCTGAAGAGAAATAATCATTAGTTGTATTGCCCCAAGAGCCTAGTTGGGATTGGGTTGTAATTGTCTAAGCACTGTACAAACATGGAGTAGGAGAGTCCCTGCCTCAGAGAGCTTATAGTCTAATAATAATAAGCAGTCTAATCAATAATGGATGGATTTTTTGTGTGAGGATAATTGGCATTAATGCTAGCAGGACAGAGAATGAGGACGGGCATGTGAATGGATTTAAGGAGGAATTAAACCATAAACTTTATTAAATGTATTAATAATACTAAAAATATAAGTATGAATATACCAGTCCATCTGAGGTCCCTCTTCAGGACTCTTACTCCAGGCCCCATAGGTCATCTATTGAATCCCAAGCTCCAGCTGTCTCCTTATAATCCCTTTGTGTGATAGGAATGGGCTCCTCCTATTAAGAGCTGTGTAATCAGGAAGCCATTTGCAGTGCACCACGATAACTTCAGAAATGCCAACCACAAGCATTGAAAAATCATGTGATTGGCTTAGATTAAAAATAAAGACCTGGTCAGGTTCTTTATATTTGCTTTCTGGTTTTGAGTCTTTGTGGTATATTCAGGTCACAGTTTCCAGCTTTTATCTCAGCTGTGAGGGTCATAAATTTACTTTTCTTTTCTTTTCGTTTTTAATTAAAGCTGAGATTCTCACCTACTCACATAACCCCAGAGACTGTGGCTTTAAGAAAATCACCAAGTATGACAAGACTCCTGATAAAATGTGAAAGTTGGCAACACTGTAAACTTTATCAGTCCTACAAATTTCTGAACAAAGTTCCATAATAGTATTGTGTGATTTACTTGCTGTTTGTAAATCGGTTTGAGATCATTTGAGAGAAAGTGCTATGCAAATACAAAGACAGTATTTGCATAGCCTAGATGCTCTCAGTACCTGAGATCAGAATGAGGTGAACATGAAATGTTTGGCTATGATTAGGACTAGAGTAAATGTAACACTTGCCTCCATTCTTCATGCCCTATCTGTGGTTGTTGCAACTGCAAATTATATCTAGACTGCAGTGATGTACTTGGCCGTGTATATGTATTGCAGCATTTTGCTGTTAGGGTGATGCTATTTTGCAACATGTTACATGTCCCTCCGTTAAATTAAAGGCATGAGTTGAACTGGCTCTGCTTTCATGTCATGCCACTGATCCTGTTCCATGACTCTGTAAAAAATTAACAAGTCACATGTTACTTCTGAATGGCCGAGCCTACCCCACCTTGTCAGGAGGGTGGGCGGAAGCCATCTTTACTCAGTATCTTGGAAGGAGTGACAGTATTTATTGTGCTGTCTCTGAGCCTGGTAAACAAAATCTGAACAACCTCCCTCCCTGCTATTCTCTGGATCAATTTGACTTTGCCAGTAAGTGTCCCCGGGCCTTTTGCATGCTCAGAATCCCCTGCTTTCTGATTATTGTTCATTTTACTTGTATTCCTTCCTCACAATTTGATCCTCGGCAGTGATGGTAGGAGCTATCAGAGGTCCCATATCTCTGTGTATTCCTGTCAGAGACTCACACTCCTCTTGGTTGCTCCTCCCACCCTGCAGAATTCCCTCCCTTCCTACTGCCTGGGCCCTGCTGCTTTGTTGTGCCTCATTTTATGGCATCTGAGTTTCGTCATCAGCTGATACTCTAAATATACAGAGGGTCAGGGGCAGCAGCAGCAGTCAAGGAGATTCCCCCATTCCCCAAAGAGCCAAGGGTGGTCCATGAAGCAATGTAGGTGCCTGAATTCCACAGTTAGATGCCTAGGTCCCTATGCACAGCACCACTGTGATCCACAAAACTCCCTCTTGGCTGATGCCTAAACTCACCTGGCTTTCTGCAGTAAAAGTTCCTTATCTGCCTAAGTTTAGCCTGTGAGGCATGCACGCTGCTGCCCCATTGTAGGCGTCCGGATATTTATCTCCTGCCTACACCACAAAGCAACTCTCAAACTGTGGGGAGATAGGCATTCAGCCATTTAGCTCGCATGTGGGCCCCGAGTTGGTAGGTGCTTCTGAGCACACCTGCCGGATTGGGTCCCATTCAAAACTGAGGCAGAGGAGGCAGAGGAGGTAGTGGTGCCATCCCCCATTATAAATTTTAGCCCAGTGGTTAGAAGCCTCAACTGGGTGTGGGAGACCCAAGTTCAATTCCCCCTTCTCTGCAAAAGGGGGAGAAAGGATTAGAATGGGGCTAAATAATGAAAGAGTCATTGGAGCAGGGGGATTGGCCCGACGGTTTCCCACCTCCCAGGTAGATGTCCTAACACTTGAGCTACAGAGGCATTTCTAGCCCAGTGACTATGTAAGTATCCTCAACAGAGCTGTTGTTGGGCCAGAGAAGTAGAGAGTGAGGGAATGACTCTAGCTCTATTGTTAGGACAGCCACGTGGGAGGGGGGAGACCATGGGGCCAGTCCCCCTGCTCCAGTGACACTTTCATTATTTCGCCACAGTGGAACAGCTTCAAGAGCAGAGACTGAGGAAACCCCACCTCAAAATAGCCCATAGCTCAGCGGTCCCAGAACTTTCCTGAAAGATGGGAGACCCCAATTGAAAAGCTTTCTCCTCCTTTGCCAGAGAGGAGGGGAATTGGTCTCCCACATCCTAGGTGGGTGCTCTAACCGCTGGGCTACAAGTTACGAAGTAGATGACACCACCCCCACGCCCGAGTTCTGAATGGAGTATTGCAGGCACCTACCTCATTCCCATAGGGAAGTGGCTTACGTGTCTCAGCCACCTGACTCCAGGCAGCAGGTTCATGGTCATAGATCTCAAGCAAAGATAGGTGCCTCCCTGCAGCCTGGAATTAGGCACCTATCTATGCCCCATGCAGGGGCAGGGCCTAGCACACACCGTTCTCATCAGCATATCCCATTACATAGTGTCGGCCACTCCTCACCTAGCGTGCTGGCTTTTGTGGATCGCAATCTACCAGCTATTGAGTTAACACCAGCTACGGAGTTAGCTCAAGTAGTAGAGGCAGATACTTTCAATGCTAAAGGTCCCATTTTGAGGGAGGAATAGCTCAGTGGTTTGTGCATGGGCCTGCTAAACCTAGGGTTGTGAGTTCAAACCTTGAGGGGGCCATTTAGGGATCTGGGGCAAAAATCTGTCTGGAGATTGGTTCTGCTTTGAGCAGGTGGTTGGACTAGATGACCTCCTGAGGTCCCTTCCAACCCTGATATTCTATGATCTCAGGTGTCTCTCTTCCCCCATCCATTGTATAGGGTGCCTAGGTACCTAACTCAGCATTGTGACTGTTTTTCTAGCATTGCAACACCTAAGTCCCTTTGTGGATGCCACTCCAGGTGCTTATCTTGAAGCATTATCAGAGGACCGTGGCTGGACACAGGATAAAACACAATGGTAGGACCTCATGGATTCCTCAGCATTAGCTATTTCCTAAACTATCAAACCTTAAAGAACTGCTGCCTCAAAGCATACTTGTAATTTACTAAACCTAATCAGGGTGAAGCAGCAGTCACGGCCTGAATTATGGCAAATAATGCTCCCCAAGTACAGAGTTCCCTTTTCTCTGGTGCTGTGTTGTCTTCCCTCTACCTAAGGCCCTGCATTAATAATAACCAGACAAAAACCATCAGGCACCAGAGAAAGGGGGCTGCAAGGAGGAGCATGCCACCAGCCCCACCTTTGCTGCAGATGGCTGTGGACTAGCCACACCCACCTGACTGTCCTCTTTCTCCACTGCAGCTCATACAAAATACTCATGTTTTATGCCAATGGGGGGTGATGAGGATATTGAGGCTGGTATCCTAGAGACCACAGGAGCTCCAAGTGGGGTGGGGGCCATTCCAACCAGCTCTAATGGAGCCTCTGCATACACTATGGCTGCAGGTGTTGCATAGACCTGCAGGCATTTCATCATTATTACTGCCTGAATGGAAGCACATATGAAAAAAAAAAAGTAAAGTTAATTAGGTCTGTCTGAAGCCATTACTCATCAGCAGTTTCCTTGTTTTGTAACTACGCTCTGAAGACATGTTTGACTCACCTTATTTAAAACATCTCTGAAGGGGCGGCTGGTGCCAGCATGCAGCGACCACACCCTTTTCTTGCCCATGATCTTATGCCCTGTCAATGTCATTTAGAAGAGAGGAAGCCTTAGGTGACTTTAAAGACTGACTTCATTGTAGAACAGTATTTTAACGTGTCCTTTCAGGTGTGACAAAAGCCAACTAAAGGAAGATAACAATTACTTTAAACTTGAGTTTACCTTAAAATGTATTCCTTTCAGTATAGCAATCCTGTGTCACAACATTTCTGTTTATAAGTTGGTTCGTGCTCAATAATGAGATTGCCACATGACATTTCAATTTCACTTCTCATTTCAATTCAATTTTTACTAAAATGCCGTCTTACGAGTAGTTTTTTTTTAAAAAAGTGCAGGATTGTAGTTTGCTCATATTCACCAACTGACTAACTCACTGTAGAGCAAAAAAGCAAGTTCCTATCCTGACCCTACAGGTCGGACTACTCAGTCCATAGAGCTGGCATACTTCAGGGATTTAAGCCCACACCCACATGGCATGTGCATTTCAATATCACTCAGATAATCTTTCATCATAAATTAGGCTAAGCCTGCATGATCAGATACGGTTAGCTGAGCAACAGAAGAGAGAAATGTGAGTCCCTATTTAAAAAAAAAGAATAGAAACCTACTTACTTGAAATATCCTGCCTTGTAAATAAAGGTTCATTCTAACAATGCACTGATGTTCATTAAAACAGAAATTGTATTTCTTTAAATACATTGGCTGGTTTATATAGAATAAGATCACTACTGCAATGTATTCTGGGACATTGCATGTAAGAATCAGACTTTATTGAGCTATTTGTTTTGAGGGATGTTGCCTATTTGCTGTTCCCTTCTTTTTGTGCATGTGCAGCTGCCCTGCATGTTAAGGGAAGTGGCTTATGCACACTCTGAGAGGACAGTTGAGAATTTTATATGCAGGAGGTGCTGGTCATGAAGGGTTGAGTTTAGGCTGTTAGGTATCCTTTTCACTGTGGTGTGTTAACTGGCGCTACACATTTCATAGGGTTATCTCTTACAGGACATTGTTTTAGTTACAGATCCATAATAGGGAATGACTGAAAATTGGATTTGAGTTGCTATATTCAGATGATACAGCATATTTGGATGCACCTGTATGTAGGCCCTCAAGTGCTATTCACAGCCAAGTATTGGCCTATTGGACCACAAAATACCCCTCTCTAGAATGTGGTCACAGGTAATGACTAACAATTAGGTGTCTATTGGAGGGAACAAGTGAGAGCATTGTCAGGCTCGGTGTGTGCATGTGGGTTAACCTAGCTCAGCCCTATGAGGCCGGTGGGGTTCTTTTCCTTCTTGTTTCCAGGAGGCCAGCCCAGAGTAGGGTGACCAGATGTCCCAATTTTATAGGGACAGTCCCGATATTTGGGGCTTTGTCTTATATAGGCACCTATTACCCCCCAACCCCCTGTCCCAATTTTTCACACTTGCTATCTGGTCACCCTAGCTCAGAGGCACTATTGGCAGGAGATTCTTCACTCCTATCTCTATTCCAGGGAAAGTGGGAAAGGGGGCCATGATCACTGGTCTCATTTTTAATCTCTCTCTGCCCTCACACAGCTGAGCGGGGCGGGGGAATCATTGGCCTCCAGGGAAAACAAAACAGCTTCTGCTGCCAGCAATGCACTGTCAGCAGCCATGGGATGGGCCAGTCAAACTCTCAGCCATCCAAATGCAGCTGAAAATTGCTGGGCTGAACCTGAGATGGGCCAACAGAACCAATATTCGTGCTGTTTAACGCATTTTTATATTCAGTTTGCCTCTCTCTGCATTCTGCTTCCCCTCAGCTCCCACACTATAAGAGGCATCTTAGTATGATAGGCAAAGAGTCCTGGTGTAAAGAAGACACAGTGGGTCGACCTGTGCTCTCACTTGCATCCATGCAGTCCCACTGAAGACAGCTTTGCTGCATTCATACAACTCAGGGCTGAATCTGAGCCCTGTGTATTAATCATAATCACATTCTTCCCCAGTACTTGGGAGAGACAGAGGAAAGAGTGTTTAAAACTACATGGAATTGGCCTAGAGGCAGGATGGTCTTGGGTTAAAACACAGGTCCATGGATCAATAGACTTAGGGTCTTTTCCTGGCCTTGTTACAGATCTCCTCTATGACCTCAGGCAAGTTATCTAACCTCTCTGGGCTTCATTGTGCCTCCAGGAAAGAACACTTCCCTGGGTGAGAGGGCCCTTTCATTAATGTTTGTAGAGGGCTTTGAGATCCTTAAGTGGAAAGGGCTCCATAAACATAGTGTTTTCATTAGTGTTCTGTAGTGCCAAGGAGTGTTCAAGCTGGCACTGTATCCAGAGGTCACGTGTTCAGCCCTTCTGGATACAGTCCAACTGATGTCACTTGACAGTCACCCCCCAGTGACTGATTAAAGAGGTGTTGGGCATCCCACCCTCTCTCCTGCTTAAAGGAGTTGCGGTTGCAGCGTGGGTCCTTCAGGGTGGGAAAGTAGGAGGGGAGGATCCAAAGAATGCTGATCCTTCTCTGAAAGAACTCTCTACTTTTCTTTTTTTTCTGTTTTATGTGGAATGAGATCTTTCCTCCCTCCTGAAATCCTCCCCAAAGATGGAAACTCTAGAGAACATTCTTAGTTAAAATGAATCTTGGATACAAAAATGCAAAAATCTTGTCTTCTTATTAACTTGTTCAGTTAAACCTGCATGTTTCAGGGCATCTCCTTGTTATGTTCATGGCAGTCAAACAGAGAAATTAGATACAAATATCAAATACTCTTGCAGGAAGGTTGCAATGTAATATTACTGTATTGCTTAGAATTCAGGACAATAACACACAAGAACCCCAAACCAGAGAGAGACAAAGCAGGCTGCTCCCTAAACCAGCGGCACAATGCACCCCATCTTACTCTATGCTGGCTTTCTGAAAACTGACTCTGGATATGATTGCATGCTTCCCTACATAGAGCCCCCTGCCTGCAAGCAAGGCCAGGAAATCCCTGAGCATTTAAAATGGTAGCTTACAATTTTAATAGAGTATACCATACTCCACACCCCTATGAGCAAGTTATCCCATAACTGCCCACTGCAGGGTTTCTTGCATCTTCCTCTGAAGCATCCGATATTGGTCACTGTCAGACAGAGGATACTGGACTAGATGAATCACGGGTGTGAACAGGTTTTGCAATGCTTATGTACCTGTCAGTATTGTTTCATTCATTCCATGCATCTTTGAATTTCCATCCACAAAATGTGTTTTTGATTGACAATGAACACATGGGTTTAGTCCCTGCTACTATGGAGATAAGATCTTTGTTTAGATAAGGCTTCCAATTCAAAATTCCTGTAATCATACATGTAAACCAGGGACATGCTTTGCAGATAATTCACCTTGTAGAAAATCACCACTGTGCAGTAATTATTCACAATAAAAACTCCTGAAGTCTTTTCCCTAGCACAAGAGTGAAGTGACCCCAGATCCCTGGGGCGGAGCCTTCAAACCAACACACCCCTGCGTGGGCAGGCATTTTGCAATATGGGAAAGCCACACCTTTTGTTGTTGTTCTGCTGCAGTTGAAATAGCAGGAAGAGTTGGGAACATGTGCTTTACTGGCCCACAGGGAATGTTCCCCAACCTTTTCTGCTCCTTTGCATGCATCTCTGTGTAGCAATCTAATCCTTGCAGAAAGTAGAACATCAGGATTGCCAAACAGACTCAGGTTACATGAAGGTTGACACTTGTTCTCTCATGACGCACAGATAGTCCTCAGATCCATGTCCCAGTGGCACTGTGGAGTTCTCTGTTTATTGTGGCTCCAGATACAATGTGGTCAGTTGACAAGTAAATGGATGGTTTTTCTAACACCCAGCCCTGCAATGTCATTCTGGGGTCTGAGAGCTTTCCAATTCGTACATCATCATTACCACGGTAATAAATGTTCTGCAGGCCACACTATGCCCTCCATTTCATAGATTTCAAGACGCCAGAAGGGCCAATTGTGAACATCTAGTCTGATCTCCTGTGTAACACAGGCCATAGGACTTCACCCAAATAATTTCTAGAAGAAATTTTTTAGAAAAACATCCAATCTTGATTTAAAAATTGCTGGTGATGGAGAATCCCTCACAACTCTTGGTAAATTCTTCCAATGTTTCATAGGAATTCCTGTTGTGTCTGTGTAAGCTCATTGTCTCCAGATTATGCCCTTGGTGACACTTGTGTAACTCTATTGCCTATAGTGGGCTTGCACTATAAATGATGTAAATGATGGGGCCCGTAATTAGAATTCTGATGATGTTGTACAAGAAGGAATTGAATCTGACACTCTCTCTCATAAGAACAGCCATATTGGGTCACACCACTGGTCCATTTAGCCCAGTATCCTGTCTTCTGACAGTGGCCAGTGCCTGATGCTTCAGAGCTAATGACCAGAACAGGGACATTATCAAGTGGATATCCAGCCCCTGTCATCCAGGCTCAGCTTCTGGCAGTCAGCTCTTTCGGCTCTGCAGAGTTAGCTAGAAAGAATAAGAAGTGGTATAGAGTTATCTGAAGTCACTGCTGTCAGCAGATGTGACTCTGAACATACACATCTGGTGAGTAAAAAGCTGCCAGTCTTATGGAATCGCTTTTCAGACTAGAACCACAGTGTACTGGCCTGGACCCATTGTACAGCTCAAGTAAATCCTGAGGAATCTTCCCTATCGGGCCACTTTGTGTAACTACTGCAACCTCAGAATTCTAGTAGCCCCTGTGCCTGATATTCCCCCCATCAGAGACATGGGAGAGTTGGGTCAAGAAATCAGTATGGTCACAGATCCACCAGCCACACCCTTCCCCCAGCCTGCCCCTCACGTCGCCCTCCACACTGGGACACAGGTGGTGTATTTTATGGGACCCAAAGCATATAAGCCCCTTGGCAAACTGTCCTCATCCCACTCTCCTTGCCCCCATGCAGCAGAATTGTTCAATGTCCTCTGTGTTCAGGGTCTTCCATGAATGAGGAAGCAGGATTTGCCCCTTCTTGAGGAACGCAGGACCAGGGTCTTCTGTAGTGACAGACTTTTCCTTCCCTCAGTGACCACAAAGTGCTGGATCTTTCCCAAGGCTTGGCTGTCTAAACCAAAGATATTGTGTTCAAGTTTTCCTGAGACTGATCATGGTCACAGACTGGGGACACTAGGGAAAGGGAAAACAGGTCATCTTTTCTACTGATTGGGCAGCCAGGCCTTCACCTGATGAGCTAGCCCCTTTTCTGAACCTCAAGGCCAGATGTGTGGCCAGCTCAGTGGCGTGTGAGCCTGAGCAGAGGGAAGTACCAAGTAGTGCTCCTACTCATCCTGCATACAGTTCTATGCTGAACCCCCAGAACCATTGTACACTTGTCTCCCTGGTACTGGAAAACCTCTGCCCCCGCCATGAGGGGTGAGAAAATGTCCTAGCAGTTTCATGATCTCTGGCCCCCGAAGGGGAATGAGAACAAAGCATTGCCTACTTCTGTAGAGGCCTTCCTGGGCTCGGAGAGGAAGAGGAGATGCCTGTGGCTTTGGCCACCTTCTCATGTGGGCAAGAGGAGAGAAGGCTTGAGCTGATTTTCCTGGCTGGAGCCCCTCTCATTCCCTAAACGGGAATGCCAGGGAAGAGCCTAGTGCTGCTCCCCAGGCTGTAAGAATCCTGGGACCAGCGGCCAAGTCCCTCTCACCCTCCCTGTGGTTGGGTTGGGGAAGAGGAGTGGATTGGATGGTGTGTGTGTGGTGAGTGGTTGTGGGAGGGGAAGAATGAGATGGGCCAGGGTGCCAGGAAGTGGTGAGAATGTGAGCGTAGGTTAAACTGCCTTGGTTTTAGGTCACAAAGGTAACTGAGGCAGCGACTGGCTGTGTTTGCATTGTCACGTTTTCATGTTGGCATTGCCAGCTACTCTGAAATAATTTCTGTTTGTTACTGTTTGGTTTTTACCAAGCTCAGCTGTCAAAGCCCTCCCCTCCCCCATTTTTTACAAACACATTTCCTTGGGGCACATACTCATACACAGACTCTGGTTGGCTGCTACGTGCTTCAGATTAATCCCTCCAAATCACTGTACAGTACGAATCAGCTGGTTGACTTTGCTAGCTAGTATTCCCATTGACCCTTCAAGTCTGGCAAGCTCACAATAAGCAATGTTTACAAACCCATTAACTTTTCCCTCTTTACAATTCACCAGTGATCAGTTTAATCCCAGTTGCATGTGACGATGACAACAGGCAGTTTATTCTATAAGATGCTGCTGTGCAGAGCAGCTTTGGGTTTCCATCGATGCGGCACTTTTGTGCTCCATAGTACTGCTGCAGGTGTTAGCTCAGCTAGTCCATTCCCTCCGTGGTGTAGGTTTGCTCCTGCCACAGAGATTTAAGAGCCAAGTATGTAAGTGAGATCTCATATTACCAAGAGTTTACTAATGGTCACAGAACAAGCAGAATTTTCATAAATGGTTACTGAATGAACAGACACAGTTCTGTGACGTTGTATCACCGTCTGTATTATTGTGTTTGCTCTGTGGGGTTATGTCTACACAACAAGTGCTACAGTGGCTCAGCTCCAGCTCTGCCCATGTAGTAAATCCACCTCTCCAAGAGGAGGTAGCTAGTTTGGGAGAAGAAGGGAACTAGGCTGAGGGAAAATTTCTTCCATCCACCTAGCTGTGTCTGCACCAGGGGTTAGGTTGACCTAACCACTGCACTAGAGGCATGACATTTTTCACAGCCCTGAGTGACATAGGTAGGTCAATCTAATTTTTAAGGGTAGACCAGGACTTATTTTGTTAATTTGCTGATTCCCAGGGAAAGGGTCTATTGTGGTATATTCTCGAGGGCTTTGCTAAGTCTAGTTTTAAATTACTCTTGTTATAGAACTTCCACCACTCTCACTAAGAGGCTCGTAAAACTCACCATTAGATCTCCCTGTCTTCATTCTCAAGCCCACATTTTCTTGTGCTCAGTTTCATCCCATTGATCTTTAGTTCTACACTCATGAGCCACCCTAAACACTTCCTCTCCCTCCCTGGCATCAATATTTGGGCATGAAATGGAGGGGGTGAGAAGAAAGAAAGGGAAGAGCAGGAATAGTTACATACAAGAGACCAACAAAAATTGGCTGCTCCACCAACGTGGCCACCTATTAAAGATGTAGCACAGGGGTGGCCAAACTGTGGCTTGCGAGCCACACGCGGCTCTTTTACAGTTAAAGTTTGGCTTTCAGAGCCCCCCACATTCCTCCCATTCTCCACCTACCAGACCGGGGGGGGGAGGGGCAAGAGAGCTTGGGATCTCTGCTTTGCAGTGGGATGGTGGGGTAGTAACTTCTGCCCAGTGTTTGTGTGTGGAGGTGGGTGTCTTGGGGCTTCAGCCCCGCAGGGAGTACCTGCTGGGCCTCAGGGCTTCAGCAGGAGTGGGGTTGAAGCCCCAAGCCCTTGCAGTTGTGCCCCAGCTCTCGAACTTCTGAAGATTGTCAGATGCGGCTCAGAGGGTCAGTATGTTTGGCCACCCCTGGTGTAGCCGAACTGAACTCAGATTTTTGGGCTGTCTCTTAATTCAGGTATTTGCCTTGTACGGGTTTCACTGTGCAGTGCAAAAGTAAGTGGGAGAAGGGCAAATGCAAATATATTATTGTTATGCTGGAAGGTGCTAATGGCTGCCATCAGCCATGTCTTTGATCTATAGATAAATTACAGACCTGTTAAATACAGTCTTATTGTAGCTGTATTAGTTCCAGGATATTAGAGAGACAAAGTGGGTGAGGTAATATCTTTTTATTGGACCAACTTCTGCTGATGAAAGAAAGAAGCTTTTGAGCTACACACAGTTCTTCTTCAGGACTCCAGACCCTGGTCTCCAGACCTGAAGAAGAGCTCTGTGTAGCTAGAAAACTTGCCTCTCACCAACAGAAGTTGGTCCAATAAAATAAAATTACCTCAGACATGGTTAAAGTCAATGGATGTACTAAGTACCCTTCATTCAGACTAAAGGGAGGGAACAATTTAGCTTCTTTAGTGCAGTGATAGCTGAAGCAATAGAAGTCACTGGCCAGTATGGCAAGTCCTGAGCAGAAGATAAACCTTGGGTTTTCCTGGGGACTGATTACAAATGCAGGAGCTTGTGGATTGATTGGTTGCAGCTGTGTGTGTGAGTGGCCAAAAGCAAAGAGAAAACCAAAAGAAAGCTAGCTACAGACAGCAAGAGAGGTAGTTGTCAGAGTGGTCCTGAGGGTGAGCAAAAGACATAGTTCCTTGGAGCACAGGATTGGCTGTAGAGGCGGGTTTTGAAGTTGTGAGCAAGGAAACTACCTGGTGTTGTTTGTTCCTACTGTGTTCAAGGAAGCAGGACTTTGTGTACAGTCTTTGTAAGTAAGTTGGATTGCACCAGTTTCTCCTTCTAACAAAAGGGCAATAGAATATTACATAATTATTAATCTTTTGTATAAAGCCAACAGTGCATTAGGCACCCTCCTGAAAGACAGGAAGACAAAATCTCTTCCTTTAAGAGCTTACAGTCAGAACAGACATGATGCCAATGCAAGAAAGGGAGGGGAAGTTTGACTGAATTGTGAAGTTTAGCTCACACCTTGTTAATACTGTTCTATTTTTGTTTGGATTGTAAGATAACAGAGAGTGGGCAGAGGAGACAGGTTCAAGCCCAGCAAATTTAGCAAAAAATTGCATTCAATAATGTTGGAATGTGAAGGATGCAGCTTTTGAAAAACCAGGACTCTTCTGCCTAAGAGGGACATGTAAGTAGCCCCATGTAGACATTCTTGAGAGTTACTCTCTGCTTATTTGTCCTCCTGGTCTTCCATGTCTCCAGTCTCTTCCTCTGAAGATGAAGCCTCAGAAGTTTTCCTGGAGTTCTTCTCTGACTGTTTTCTTGCAGCTATTGGGTTAAGCATTATACTCACATCAGTATATGGGCAGTAGTTTCTAAGGGAAGCATTTAACTCATCTCACATTCCAAAAAAATCCTTTAAACTTTCTGAATCCCACTTTCCTCAGGCAAAATTGTAGTTTTCTTTCTTTACAACTCTGTGAAAGCATAGCAGTGGGAGAGCAGGTATGTTATTACTGACACTCCCTTTCAATTGACATTTTTGCCTTTGTTCAGCAGATGCTCATGAATGCTGAATTTTTAAAGAGGAAACTTACTGATTCCATCCTGTTAAATCTCTCTGCAGTTTTGTGCAAAGGGAAGAATCTCTCTCTCTCCCTCCCCCGACCTTCCCATCACCATAGTGCATGAGCTTCCACGTTTATAAAATTAATACCTAGAAAAACCGGAATACAGATTATCCTTGCTCCACAGTGCATGCAAAATACTGTTGTCTTTTTAGTCCTAGAACGATGACATTGATAAAGGAGATGCATTCAAATTTGGCATTTCCTCTAAGGAGGCCATTGCCTGCTCTGACAGCAAATCTGTACAATACAGTAACATGACAAGGAGCATTGTCCATTCATGGAGGAAGAGTATAATATAGTGCTAAAGAAGAAGTTAATATTTTCTCTTATCCCTTTCTTTATGTTCACATGTGGCTATATACTCCATTAGTCCAACCAGCTGCAATTTAACTAAGAAAAAAATATAAAAATGTCAAAGTTCACCCAGCTGCCTGATGGTTCCATTCTAAATGGTAAGCACAGAGTTAAACTGAGAGCCATGGGTGTTCTGAAAGTTTCAGTACATCTGTGTATTTATTTGAAACCCATTTCCAATGTGTCCATCAGCCGGGTGTCCCAGCGATCTGGGAAGAATGGTATCCATGCTTAGCTCTTGTGTAGTACTTTTGAGCCATAGATCTCAAAGCACTTTATAAAAGGAAGCAAGTACCATCACACCCATTTTACAGATGGGGAAGCTGAGCCACAGTTACTTGCTCAAGATCACATAGAAGTTTGGTGGCAGAGCTAACCCTCGCACCCAAGTCTCCAGACTCCCAATCTAGTGCTGTATCCTCAGAACCATGCTGCAGTTTTAGCAGCTTAATAAAATATTCTGTCATTGCCATTTTTGCCACCCATATTCTGTATCTGTCATGGGACTCAGGCAGTGTCTCAACCCTTGTTCTCCCAGTTTTACAGCCCCTTCTATTACACTTCCCCCCCCCCCCCCCCCCCCGATTTTTAAAAAAAATATTTTGTGTGAATAGTGCTAAATTGGCAGCCCAGACCTAACGCAGACTCTGAATCTTTAGTTTCCCCCATCAATAGCTGCCCTCCTGCATGACCTCTTCAGCTGTACTAGCAGCAAAGAGTCCTGTGGCACTTTATAGACTAGTAGACTAACAGACATATAGGAGCATGAGCTTTCGTGGGTGAATACCCATTTCTTCAGCTGTACTAGTGACCTGCAGGGCCGCCCAGAGGGGGGGACAAGTGGGGCAATTTGTCCCAGGCCCTGCAGGGGCCCCCACGAGAATATAGTATTCTATAGTATTGCAACTTTTTCTTATAGAAGGGGCCTCCGAAATTGCTTTGCCCTAGGCCCCCTGAATCCTCTGGGCGGCTCTGGTGACCTGTCTGTGGTTCCACTTCACTGATGTATAATAAAGATCACACAGGACATACAATGGGAGTAGATCATAGTTGGCATGCCTCATTGTTTTTATTATGACACATGACTCCTCCCACTCATCAGCACTGTTGTGATATATAAACAGTCTGTTCAGAAAATTAGATAGTTTTCTTGGCCTCCCCCTTTCATCATATGTTCTAGGGACAAGGGTGCTCTAGCCTTCTCATTGAGAGGACCACTTTATCAGGAAGCAAGTTTCATGACAAGGAAAAGTTAATATTGTACCTATTATTTTATTATTTATTATTACTCAACTCTTTTCTACTGTAGATGTTGGATAACAGCTTTAGCTCAATTTTAGATGGTCAGGGATTACTCATCTGCTTAAAGTTAAGCATGTGCTTAGGTGTTTCTCTGAACTGCACAGAGTGCTCAGCATCTTGCAGGATTGAGCCGTGCCTTTTTGTGCAATGCCTAAATCAGGGGTTCTCAGGACACATGTTTTGGTGGCCTCAGAGTGCGGCCACCAACTCTTGCTGGTGGTTGCTCTCACACTTTTTCCTAAAATACTTAATTAGCTTTAGGAAAGCCAAATAAATATGCACATATACACATCCAAATCATTGTAATTTATTTATTGCTAGCTAGTAAGTCTGTTGTGAAAAGTGATATTAACTAACATACAAGTATCACTTTTCACAGCAGACTTACTCAACCCTGCCAAGCCTGGGGACAAATTAAGCCCTGGGTGGGAGGCCGGGGAGGCAGCAGGCCGCTGGAGTCTGAAGCCTCGCTGCTGGAGCCTAAGGCCTGCCACCGCACAGCTGGAGCCCAGGGCTGGAGCCTGAAGCCATGTAGCCGGAGCCCGAGGCTGAAACCGTGCGGCTGGAGCCTGCCACCCCACCACCCTAGGGTTCAAGGCCAAAGCCTGAGCCCCACCGCCCCTGGGAAGGCGGGGAACTCACTGGCTGCCTGCTTCTCCAGCATTGTGCCCCAGGTGTCTCCAAAGGGGGGCAGGGCCCAACCCCTGCTGGCGGCCCCAGGAACCAACACCAAGATGGTACATCCAGGAGGAACAGAGACAGGGATAGGGTTGCCAACTTTTTAATTGCACCCCACCCTCACTCACTAGCTCATTTTCACCGGGCTGGGACAGGGGGTTGGGGTGTTGCAGGGGGTGTGGGATCTGGGGTGGGGCCAGAGATGAGGGATTTGGGGCATAGAAGGGGGCTCCAGGCTGGGGGGTGGGGTTGAGGGGTTCGGAGTGGGTTCCAGGCTGAGGCAGGGGGTTGGGGTGTGTGAAGAGGTATGGGCTCTGGGTTTGGGGTGTGGGCTGTGTGGTGGGACCAGAAATGAGGGGTTCAGGGTGCAGGAGGGGGATCTGGGTTGGGGCAGGGTGTTGAGGTGCAAGGGGGGTGAGGGCTCTGGCTGGGGGTGTGAACTCAGGTGGGGCCGAGGATGAAGGGTTTGGGGTGCGGGAAGGGGTTCTGAGCTGGGGAAGGGGGTTGGGGCACAGGAGGGGGTGAGGGGTATGGGCTCTGGGGGGTATTTGGAGTGGAGTGGGGGAGGGGGCTCGGGGCAGGGGGCTGGGGCATAGGAAGGGAGGTGAGGTCCACGCGGGGCTTACCTCATGTGACTCCTGGGAAGCGGTGACATGTCCCTTGGCTCATAGGTGGAGTTACGGCCAGACAGTTCTGCGTGCTGCCTCTGCCTGCGGCCAATGGGAGCTGCGGAGCCAGCGCTCGAGGCAGGACGGGGGCAGCACACGAAGCCCCTGTGGCCATCCCTCTGCCTAGGATCCAAGGGACATGTCGCCACTTCTGGGGAGCCGTGTGGAGCCAGATAGGGAGCCTGCCAGCCCCACACCAACTGGACTTTTAATGGCCCGGTCACCGGTGCTGACTAGAGCCACCAGGATCCCTTTTTGACTGGGCGTTCCGGTTGGAAACCTGGCACCCCTAGAGGGGGCGGGGGCGCTACTTTGCCCTCCCCTCCCAGCCCCGGAGGCTGTGGCCACAAGAAAAGCCCCTGGTGGCCACATCTGAGAAACGCTAGCCTAAATCCTAGATTGTGATCCCTCGAGTATGGATTATCTTTATGATATTTGTTTGTATAGTACCTAGTACAGTGGGGCCCTGATCCTTGTTTTGGGCTGTTTGATACTAACACCATTGATATAAAAAACAAAATAATAATAATGCCTATCAGATATACACAGGTTGATGATGAAAGACAGCAAAAAAAGTTAATGAAAACACAAATCCTAGCAAGAATAAGGTACTACTCTCTGGAAATAATGTGTTACTTATTGCTTTAGGGTAAAATCTATGCTGTTTATCACACTGACAAAATCCTTCTTGGGTTGCCAATCAAGTTCCTTGGCAATGCAGTCATAACACCTTACATGGCCACAAAAATGTGCATATAGCAATCACTTTACAATGCAGTCCTATGTATTCAAGACTGCACTGCAATCTTTTTACAACTCATTTTTGTTCCGCTGATATAAACTCCAATCCTTCAAATTTAACCTTAATCTGATGAGTAATCCCATTGAGTCAATAGGACTACTCATGTTTAAAGTTAGGCACAGTATGTGTAGGATTGGGACGATATTATATCTCCAAGAGCTG
The DNA here is from genome assembly GCF_013100865.1 of Trachemys scripta elegans. NCBI lineage: Eukaryota > Metazoa > Chordata > Testudines > Emydidae > Trachemys > Trachemys scripta. Next base: position 307,012,082 of record NC_048298.1, read on the forward strand.
GAAAATATAGCTGGTGTTTTGGCTCAGTTTTCTGTTTTGTGACAGAGTTCAACCTTGCCAACTTGAAAAAAAAAAAGTGATAGTTGAACCTGGAAAAATGGATCTGTACTTTTCAGAGTTATTTTACAAGGGAAAACTTCTCTGAAAAATTAGTAATAAGAATTAGTAATAAGAAAGGCATATGCTGGGCTATATATTGCAATATTTTTTCTCTTTACATATCTTTTCTATACTGTACTTTTCACACAAAAGTGCTTTTTTCCCCCCTTAAAACTTCCATGATGTTTCTGTGACTAGAAGTTGGCAGCACAATGTGTATATGCTGGAAATAGCTCATGATAAAATGTGGCACGTTACAAAGTCTTGCAGTTGATATAAAACTGGGGAATCAAAAAAATCTAGTATCATAATTAGTGGTAACTAATTTTAACAAATTCTTCACAAAAACAAGTAAAAAATATGATCCTTGCCCTGAAAAGTGCACTATCTAGATTTGACATGATACCACAATGGGCATAAACAGACCTGGGGTGATGTGGAGAAGGAAGAGCAAGGGCAAGGGTGACAGTAAGAAGACCATGTGGTAGCTCAGGAATGTACACATCTTCAAGGTTTTGTTCATTGTTTTCTTTGGGGGTTGTTACTGTTCCCTCCAGTGAGATGCCAAAAGTGAGATTATTGTGCAATTTTTGTTCCTTGAAAAAACAGATAGTAAAGAAAAAACTATTGCAACATTTTAGAATCCTGACAGTCCGTAAGAGTAGAAATAGAACACAGAATTCAACCTGAGCATTGCAGGAAAGCTGGGAACTGATACGGGACAGTTTCTTTGCTCTTTATCCTGAAAAAAATAAGAGTAAGCAACAAGTTAAACACTGGTAAATATTTGCTTTAGTTAATGAGAAAAAGTGGGATCTCAGCTAGATTTTCTTTTCTTGACTACTAGAGCCACTTTCTGACAGGGAGATTACTTGCTACTCTGTCTTGTGCTCACTTAGTGGATGTTAGTGGAGATTTCATATATTAGGACAGTTGTAACTTTTGTTAATGCACCATGAAATCACCATGACTCAGGATAGGTGGCATTCCATAGTTAGGGCTCGATTCTGCAAATACTTCTGTATGTAAATACATTTACTTACACCAGTAGTTTCGATGGCTGCTCACCTAAGTCTACATGACTTTGCAGGATCAGGCCCTCAGGTGTTAAGGGGAAGATACCCAGCTGGTGTAGATTGTACCAGAGCCCCATTTGAAGTCAAAGGAGAAATGACAATTGATGCCAGCTGAGGATCTGTCTCTTAGTCTTTTGTTTTTTCCTTACCTGTCCTCCAGGACGTTGGGGACGTTAGAAGTGATCACTTACAGAGTTAGTGCCCCATCTACTCCCTGTAATAGTTAAGATTGCTTTGTTGTGAATAATTATAGTTTCAGCAGTAAACATGGACGCAGGAGGAGCGGGGGCAAGTCAGAGATCAATGAAAATATTCAATACATCTCACCATAATCATCTTTTTCTGGCCAAGTCAAGGATCTTCTCTTGTGACTGTAACATACTGGTTGTCACAGTTCAGGGCAACTGCATCCATTCTCCCTCCATGGTCCATCGAAGGCACCCACTCTAGGCTCCCAGCTCCTTAGCCATTGCCTTTCTTGGGCAGACCTGTGTCTTTCTCCCTCCTGACCAGGGTCTTTCCAGGTTGTGCGGTTCCCTGCTTACACTGTGGTATCTCCCACAAGCCAGACTGCCTCAACTAGCCAGCACCTGGGCTTTGCTTTCTCTCCCAAGGGTATTAATAGCATAATTGCCTGCAGTTACCACACAGCTGTTTCTAAGCAAGCAAATTTATTCTTAAGGTGAAAGTGTTACAGAGAAACATATTAAAAACAATAAAAGAACCTACATGTGTGCTAAAAAGCTTACCAGAGATCACCCAACTCCAACCTCAGGCTCTGGTAGGTGATAGTTCTTCAAAAACCACAGCTGTGTTTTCTCTGTGGTTACAAGTTCTCTGTGGTTATAACTGTCTCAGATTCAGAGCCAGAACTCCCATGAATAGCTCAGTCTTTACTTTATGCAGCTTGGGCCTTTGATCTCGGCCTCATCTAACAGACAATCAGCAGACAATGACCCACTCTTCAGTGTGTAGCTCCAAAAGGCTGTGTTTTTGTATAACCAGAGGTAGGGAATTTGCATTCACCTCCCCATAGATATTCCCCAGGAAAATCACTTAACACTTTTGTTCCAAAAGTCCATTCTTGTCTGGCACATTGTTCAGTACAGTCCTTTGAACCCCCCTGATCTCACCTCTGTACATCTCCCCCCCCTTAGAGGTTACATACAATAATACATAAACCATTGATTTTATACAATGGCCCCAAAAAATACTTACATGTAATTCAATAAGGCCTCCCAATGATATGATAGAAAATTGCTTTATCTGTCAGTCTGGTCATAGCTGCCATAGCTGGTCTGATCAAAAGCCTTTCATTTATTTAAAAAAAAAAAAAAAGCAAGTCAGATCAAGAACCGCGGGCTGTATAACAATGTGATATCTAGAAGTAGCCATAGAAGAAGGGAGGAAACAGTTTAAGGAGCTAAGGCTTAGCTCCTCAAAGGTATTTAGCTGCCATTCCCATTGAAATCAATAGGAGCCTAAATACATTTGAGGACCTGAGTCTAAGTTAATCAAGACACATTTAGGACTAATTTGGATCCCACTCTCCTGGGTTTCATAAATCCATGCACAAATTATAACTTTAGAACTTGATCCAGCAACAGTTTAAGAGTTAACAATCAGTCCATACTTTGTATAGCATCTGTCCTGCAGACTATAGCTCATGAGCACAGTGATGAGCATTTAATAATATGCTCCCTGCAGAGGGAGAAAAATGAAAATTCGTAGGCCTTGGGAGAAAGATCGGCTTTTAATAGAGTGATTAGATACTATGGTGGTGAGTGCTAGAAAATCTAAGATAACAATTAGGTTGGAGTTCTGAATAGGGGTTGTCTGGAATTAAGATGCAGCAATTGTTCTGTTAAACTTGATCATTGGAAAATGGCTCTCATACCTAACATGGCTTTTGTTTCGTATCTTAAGATGGCTTAATTTATTTTAAACTAATTTGTTTTCTTTTTTTACATATGATCAAGTCTAAAGTAGTCATTTTTCTCCCTCCACAGAATGGAGCCTAATCACAGTAACACAAACAGCATGTTCAAAATAAAGCTATAAATAGTTTCGCTAATTCACAGAGCTAAGCATTCACTTGAGTTTTGAAAAAGCTGATGGTAACTGCACCTGACTGAACCAGTGAAGACAACAGATAGCCTATCTGTATAGGAAGTGTGTGTCCTTGATCAAACTCCTCTACCAGAGTGGTCTTTTTTTTGACAGATAGAAATGTTTAAAGTTCTTGGGCCAAATTTCTGCTCTGGCTTACATCAAGGTAAATCTAGCGTAACTTTGACATTGTGTGCATGCGTGTGTGTGATGTACAGTTTTTATCCTTATTTTGTTATTATAACATTTGTTTCTTTTAAAATTGCTCTTATATGTGGGTCACTAGTTATGGGCCTGATCCCACAACCCTTATTTGCACTAGTCAGGATTATGCACGTGTGGAAGGGTTGTACGATCAGGTCCTGTGACTGTTAGTACAAAGTAACATTTTCTTTTTAGTTTTGTGGTCCCCATGATCCCAACAGCAAACTACCTTTGAGTGCTGTGGTGGATAATGAAGCAAACATACTTAAACTAATATTTAACCTGGAAGGCTTAAATTGCCAAGAAAAAAAAAATCCGTCCATTTCAATAGAATAAAGCAGTGAATTCCAAATGCGGGGTATTGAATCACACCTGGATAGATTCAGAGTGGGTATTTCCCAGCACTAATTACCTGGAAAAGTTTCAGAAAATAAACATACTGTGGTGACATTTGAAGATGGTATAGTGCAGCGGTTCTCAACCAGGGGTCCGGGGCCCCCTGGGAGGCTACGAACAGGTTTCAGGGGGGCCACCAAGCAGGGCCAGCGTTAGATAGGCTGAACCCTGGGGTCCTGAGCAACTTAGCTTCACGGGAGCCCCTGTGATATGGGGCCCCAGGCAATTGCCCTGCTTGCTATCCCCTAACGTTGGTCCTGGCTTTTATATGCAGAAAACCCACTGTTGTGGCACAGGTGGGCTGTGGAATTTTTATAGCATGTTGGGAAGGACTCAGAAAGAAAAAGGTTGAGAACCCCTGGTATAGTGCACATGCATAGGAGGAATCAGGCTTCCCCAGTTACAGCTTAGCTTTGAAAGGATTAGATTTTTATTGGTAAATGTCAATAAACATTGATTTCACCGTACATGCACTATCTGACAAAAAATGTTTCCATTGATAATAATTGAAATTTACAGACAGACAAAGTAACAAAAATGCTGCTAGAGAATGTAGAGTTTGATTTAAGGCTGTTTAATTTGTATACGTTGACATGTAACGTTGACAATTTGTGTATTAATGGTTATAAAGCTTTCACTTTTGAATCTCAACGTCTTCGGTCATTAAATAATTATCTGACCCTCCCCCCCGCAATTTCCTACAACTGTGAACATTTAAATTGAGGAAAAATAGAAATAAAAATGCTTACAACCCATAATTTTGCACAACTGTGAAAATTTAAATAGATAAAAATAAAGCTTACAAATAAACATTGATATTTGTAAAAAAAAAATCTAATTCTGTCAAGCTTATTTATATTGTTAATAATAACATTTGTAGTATTTGGCATTTTCAAACTGTTGTGTAAGTTAATTAACAATTAGCATGTTACTCAGAGTCCAATACTCACAGTACGCCTCTGAGATAGGCCAGTATTATTATTTTAATTCTCAAATCTCTGCTTTTGATCCTAAGACAAGACTTAGAGAGTGAAAACAGGGAGATTCCCCAGGTTAAATTTTTGCAGTTTGAACAATATCAATAGTGGGGTTTTAGAAAGCTATGGGACTATTCTCCCTTTGATACATGGGTTTCCAGTGTTAAGCCTCAAAACATGAATGATCACCCAGTCATGATACTTCTGAATGTGATGCTTAGGCAGAAAAGCTCTAAATATTATAAAACCCCATAAAAATTATGAGACACTCTTGTTTAAAAATACTGCTCAGTACTGCTCAACTCCTAAAATATCCCAAAGCTAAGGACAAACCTCTTTGAAAGAGCCTCTTTGAATGAGTTGTGTTTAGAGATTGGTAATTTGGAAGGTAGGTTATCTGGACAACAGGTGTGTATTGATAAGATCCCAAGAAAAACCTAGGACTGGAGAAATAAAAGCTGATAGTGCTACATCTGTCACCAGGTTTGAAAAGTGACAGGGAACTAGACACTACTTTTCCACTGGTAAGGAACAGGGTTTTTAATCTTCATAATCATTCCCTAATAACAAAAATCTACCATGTACTCACAGAGAACAACTGATCCTGAGCCATTGCAGTCAGTGGAACTTTTCACATTGACATTGTGACGTTGCACCCCATAAGACTTTATGGAAATATGCTTATGACATAACTGGAATGTGTTTTATGCTACATATGCCATGTAACATATCTATGTAAAGGTTATGATCTACTGAATATATTCATCCTATTTGTATGCATGTGTCATTGTTGTATTCAAAGTTATGAATATTGGCTGTATACTTGTTTGATTTTAAATAGCTTTAGTAAGGCATTTGGTCAGCTTCTTTAGAAAGGAATTTGCAAGTTAAGTGCCCAATAAGAAGCACTTAACGGACAATGGATCTTGGAAGGCTCCAATCCACATAAGAAGTCTACATGAGGATGTTCAAGGTAGCATGTGAACCATGGCTGCTACCTGTAAGTTCTGAGTCATGCATGGACATGTGACTTGCCCATGTGATTCCAAAACTCCATCTTGTAACTGGAATTCTACATAGGAGGAGAGAGGGGTGTCCACCCACAAGAGAAAGCCTATTTAAACCCCTGGGCGACCCCTCCATTTTGTCTTCAGCTGGCTCAAGAGATAGCCTCTCCATCCCCAAGGATACCTGAGAGAAACTGGAACAAAGGACAGTAACTACAGGGGGGTGTGAGTGATTGCTGGACCCGGACTAGAAGGAGACTAGTCTGTAAAAGGAAGCTTACTGGAACGCCTCTGAGGGTGAGGTTTTATCTGTATTCAGTTTTCTTACTGTATTAGGCATAGACTTGCATGTTTTATTTTATTTTGCTTGGTAATTCACTTTGTTCTGTCTGCTGTTACTTGGAACCACTTAAATCCTACTTTCTGTATTTAATAAAATCACTTTTTACTTATTAATTAACCCAGAGTATGTATTAATACCTAGGGGGGCAAACAGCTGTGCATATCTCTCTATCAGTGTTATAGAGGGTGAACAATTTATGAGTTTACCCTGTATAAGCTTTATTTGGGGTTTGGACCCCATTGTGAGCTGGGTATCTGAGTGTTAAAGACAGGAACATTTCTTAAGCTGCTTTCAATTAAGTCTACAGCTGTTAGGGGAAGCGGTTCAGACCTGGGTCTGGGTTTGCAGCAGGCTAGCAGGTCTGGCTCAAACCAGGCAGGGCACTGGTCCCAAGCTGCCAGGGCGGGAAAGCAGGGGCAGAAGTATTCTTGGCACATCAGTTGGCAGCCCCAAGGGGGTTTCTGTGATCCAACCCATCACAGTGGACTTGCACATTCCTTTCTCAAGAAGCTGATCAAATGGCTTACTAAGACTATTTAAAACATATTCCAGTTATGTCATATATACATTCATAAGCATATTTGCATAAAGTCTTATGGGGTGCAACGTCACAGACATCAATCAGTATTATTAGTGTTTTTGAGATTTATCTGTATTGCACTAGATCAGTGATACTCAGGCTGAGAGTCATGAGCTGCAAGTGGCTCTTTAATGTCTCTCATGCGGCTCTTTGCAGCACATGATATTAAAGTTATTAACTAATCAGGATGCTTTTACTGTTATTAACCAATTAAGGTATCAACTTGCACTAAGTTATTAACCTATTTGCTGTGAGAATAATATATAAAATTAAATATTTCCCCATCATACTGTTTGAATATGAATATATAGTACTATAGTAAATGAAATAATGAATTCACACTACTGTGACTCTTTTGGGTAATGTTGATCGCTAATTTGGCTCCTGAACCGCTGATGTCTGAGTATCACTACACTAGATTGTTCAATGGATGCAGCTTCAAGCCCATAATGAGTGATACTTATGAGAGTCTCTACAATGTTAAATTTTCCAAGGACAGTGTTCTGAGGTACTATAGCCATAACTAGGTTTTACAGTTTAAGATGATGGACTATAGGTTGATTTTTTTTCATTTCTTTACTATCCATATTGTCTGATTCAGGCCTATTGGAAGTGTGTGGAAAAATACATTGAAGAGCCTGAAGTTTATCCTTCTGACACAGGCACAGACTACAAGTTAAGCATTGGAGGGCAGCTCAGTAAATAAGATCTACATATGGCCACAGCCATTGTCTGCTGGTGAGCACCACCATTAGATCACTGTGATGGTGTGATGCTCCTCAGGGTACCCAGAACTGTGAATCACCTTGTGTACCCCCCCTTCTTGTTTCCAGCAAGAAGGAGAATTACTTGTGCTTAGCTGGGTGCTAGCTCCCTGACATCACCAGCCTGTCAGCCACCCAAACAATCTCCTCTGGGCTATGCCAGCCCTTACTTTGCCTTGCAAGTTAACAACAGGTGTACCCCAGCACCTGGGCCCCTTTGAAATGTCCCCCTGTGGAGTCCAGGTCCTTATTGACTGAACACTCACAGTAATAACAGGTCTGCTATCCACAAAGGAACAATGTACAGTGATTCAACTCAGGATCAGCACTTTATATAATACCAGAGCACTGAGATATATTTATAGTGAAAATAGCAATACACTGATTATCAAAGATTCAAGATATAGTGAGAAGGGATAATAGAAACAGAAGGGTTACATATAAAATAAGTTTAGTGTCTAGAAATCATTATGATTTTAACAGACTAACCTTCTGTCTAAAGAAGTTTATCTCACGCAAATGTCCTTTTCAGAGTTTCCAATCAGGGCAAGTTATGATCTCGTTTTCATCAGTGTAATCACATTGCTCAATTACTTCCTAGCTGCAGGATAAACCAGTGTATCCTTGCATTCTCCTTCTCCAAACTTCATTGTCTGTACCTCAGAGTCAGGATAACCTCCCAGAGCTTATTCTCCAGTGTCCTGCCTCCCTGTTGATTTCATATCCCCTGTTGACTTTGTATGTAAATGGCTTATAATGCTTGATTGCATGCAGACTGAGAAAGACAGGTGAATAAACATCTTTTGTCTGTCAGAAACCTGTTTATCAGCGCTGCCTTGATACGGACTTTATGATCATATTTTCACTTCATACATAACTCCTTACGTACTATCTGTACATACATTTTACAACCATGTTAATGACCAGTGTGACCCTGGCTTTTATTGAAGATCTCACATGATATTTTTTGGGGAAGCAGAATGTACATATCAGGATATTCTGGTAAGCCTATTGCCAGCTGGCATTGAGTGGTTTGTGGTCCACAGATGGGGTTTGGGACTGGAAGTGGAGGTCCTCCCTTAGATGTGCAGTCAGGGCCATTTCTAGGAGTGGGCCAGGAGGGCTGTCGCCCTGGGTGCCAACTTCCAGCTGGGTGCTGAACTGCTAAGTTGCTTGGCATTTATGTTGCTCGGCTCCTGGCTAAGGCCACTTTTGTGTTCAGCAGCTGGAGTGTTGGTACTAGAACTTGGCACCCCCTTTGGAAATGGATTCAGTAGAACCTCTACCGCAACTTCTATAAGCTCTTTGCCCCCTTCACATATATCAGATGCTATGTCATGGATAAACCCATGGCACAGGCTTGTCCAGAAATGTGGGTACAACCGATTGCTACATGGCATGATTCCCAGCTGGATTCTGCCACTAATGGTAGAGCACCCTTCATTTTAGTCCCAAGAGGCCCCACTATGCATTATGTGCACATTAAAGGGAATGGGACTCCTCCTTTACATAGGGTCCTAGGCCTAGTTCCTCAAAGGTATTTAGGCATGTAACTCCCATTGATTTAAATGGAGTTAGGTACTTAATTACCTTTTGAACATCTGGGTTCTAAATCTTTTATACAACAATGATATCCCTTGAACTTAGGCCAATACACAACTGAGTGTTAGGTCACTAGCACTGAGTATGCTGGTTTAGATCCTCATCTCATGCAACTCAGCGAAGCTCCATTGAACTCAATGGAACCATGCCAATTTAAATTAGGTGAGAGTCTGGCCTATTACATTTTTGTATTAATAATAATCCTCTGGCCCCTAAGTAAGTTGAGGTAAATATTGTCATTTCTTCCTTGCTGGTATTTGTTTATGCTAAAACAACATATCTTCAGGTTTAATTAATTTCTTAAAATTAAATTAATATGTTTGGGTCCACTTCAAACATCTTCATTGTCCCAGAGCAAATTAACCTTCTAGCTTGTTGTATTTTTAAAACTTGCATTCAAAACTTTATACGCGAAATTCATAAATATGCAAAACAGAAGAGTCGTACTTTACTTTTCATAGAACTTCATTAACAAGTAAATAAAGGTAGAACATTGCCTGAATGCAGCATAGTTCAATTCTGTAATACAGGGCCGCCCAGAGGATTCAGGGGGCCTTGGGCAAAGCAATTTTGGGGGCCCCTTCCATAAAAAAAAGTAACAAATATTTGGAAATGTAAAAAATAACTAGTGAAATACATTAAAAAATTAATTTGTAATTATTTGAAAATACACTAAATACATTATTTAAAAATATTAAATGCTTTAATGGTATGTATATATTTGCAATTACATAATGGGCTGTTGCTGGGTGATGGTGATGGTTGGTGCCAATGGGCTGTCGCTGTCTGGGGGTGGTGCTGCTGTTGCCCAGGGCTAGGTGGGGAGCTGGGCTCTGGGTTGGGGGGTGCCCGGCTCACAGGGGCTGGGCTCAGAGATGACAAAGCTTTTGGATTGATGGATCATGTTTTAGAACATTGACTCCAACTTTGATATAAAATGAGTTGGTCTTACCTTAATCATGTTCAGAATTGAAACACAATTTGTTAATATGATTATAACACAGTATGATCCTATCTACATTGGCAAGATCAACTGTTATAACATGTTATCAAGTAACAGGCTCCCTGATTTAGCAGTTTTTATTCTACCTTTCTGTGGCATTGTCTATATTAGGAATATCTGCACTGGTATAATTAAATTGATTTAATTACACTAGAGAAAACTATTAATATAGAGGCATTACAGTGGTGTGAAGTGGGGCTTATACCTAAAAAAAAAGCTCTAGTTAGCTTGAAAGCTTCACCCACCTTGTCTCTCACAGATTTATGTGGTAGTTCAGGAAATAAATCTATAAGGCCTTAGATGAGAGGTTCCCACACTGTGATCCATGTACCATGCTGGTCTCTGGAGCATGGGAAGGAGGAGTTGAAATGAACAACAAAAGCGGTCTGTGTCATTAACATTTTAAAGAAGCATCAAAACTCCTATTGCACTCAATAGAGCTAGCAGGCCATAAATACTTTTCCAGTGTTTCTTATCCGTGGGAGCAATTGCTGTTGTTGCCTATAACAGGGATGTTATGTAAGTGTGAAGGGAGCTTGTCTACACAGTCAAGCCTAGGACAGGAGGTGTCAACAAAGCAATCTCTATTGAGAACCCCTGTCTTAGCTGTAACAGTGCAGTAACGGTTGGCAAATGGTGATTTTTTAATGGCAACCACTATGTAAATGCTACAATATCAAACTGGGAGAAGAAATCAAGTCATGTCTAGCAGTGGCTAGTTCTAGAACCAGCGTTAATCACTATTTTCATTAGTATCTTGGAGAATGGAGTGAAAAATATGGGCCCCAATCTTATTCCCACAAAAGTCTATGAAAGTTTGCCTTCAATGAGTGAAGGATCAAGCCTTATATCTGTGAACACTACTGAAGTGAGAGGGATTGCAAAGGAGAGGACTAACATATGATCCCAATAAATTGAAGAAATGGGCTGAAATCAATAAGGTGAGGTTCCGTAAAGATAAATGCAAAGTGCTACACATAGGCATGAATATTATGCAACACCTGAGAATGGGGAAATACTGTCGAGGCAGAGCCTGACTATGGGAAAGAGACTGGGTGTTAGAATGGATGACAAACGACAGGGTGGAGTCGGTACACTGATGCTGGCACAAACAGGCAGCTGGCATAATAGGTCATATTAATTAGGCGTAAACAGGTTCATTATTCTGCTTTACTCACCATCAGAGTGGCCTCCATTACAGAACTGTGTTCACGTTCGGGCCCCACATTTTTTAAAAAGAGAGACAAATTGGAGAGAATTCAGAGGAGAAAAAAGAATTATAAAAGCTTTGGCAAAAATGAGGCCTATGCGTGGGAGTTTCAAAAGTGCCTAAGTGACTTAGGAGCACAAGTCCCACATTGGAAAGATCTAGGAAATCCTGATTTAGGAAAGACTAAGACAGGGCATGCTCAGTGTAAGGGAAATTAAGACAGCAGGGAGGGAAGATAACTGCTTATGCATACAAAAAGGGATATTATAAAAGGGACAAGGACCATGTATTGTCATTAGCTAATGAGGATGGGAGACAATGATATGTTTGAAGACTGTGGGGAAGGAGCCAGATGAAAGGGAGTTGGTGAAGGTGTCGGAGGCAGATGAGGGGAAGATGAGGAGTTGGGGCTGTGTAGCAGGTGGAGGAGTTCTTCCAAATCAGAAGCTGGTGGAATAGAATAGATGAAGGAATGAATGAGAGGAAGGGGGAGATGAAAGCACAGGGCAGCTAGTCAATTTTCAATTTGAAAAAAATTAAGATCCTGGGCAGAAAGAGCTACCATTGGGGGAAGTGGCTTAAAGAGAATCAAAGATGAAGGAGAGGCAATCAGGAATGAAGCCACACCCTCTAAAAGCGCTCCAGGAGTCACAGAAGACAGTCACCAGCCTACCTTCTGAGCAATATAGGGTTCTGTGTAAGAATAGACTTGCACTACAAGAAGTCCCAATGCCTCTTGGACTTTCTCCAGAGTTGCTTAGCAACATGGAGCAAGAGGAGGCTATAAAGTGTGAACCAGGATTGTTGGAACAATAGGACTATAAAATGGACATGTCCACACTAGGAGAAATTATGTGGTTTTACACAGACATAGCTAGTGATTGCTAGCACATTGTAGAATAATAGTGTAGACAGGGCAAGATGTTTGTTTTTATCTTGATGCAGCTGGTTGAGGTGAGCCATAGAACGGAGCCTAGACTTCATCTTGACCAGCTACATAGAGGACAGACTTTACAACATGTTACGTATCTTAGGCCTTGTCTACACTATGAGAGTAGTTCGATTTTACTTAAATCGAATTTTTGGAATCGATATTGCAAAGTCGAACGTGTGTGTCCACACTAAGGACAGTAATTCGACTTTGTGAGTCCACACTAACGGGGAAAGCGTCGACATTGGAAGCGGTGCACTGAGGGCAGCTATCCCACAGTTCCCGGAGTCCCCGCCGCCCATTGGAATTCTGGGTGGAGCCGCAAATGCCTTCTGGGTAAAAAAAAAAGGGGCCAGGGTGCTTTTGGGTAACTGTCGTCATCCGTCCATCACTCCCGCCCTCCCTCCCTCCCTGAAAGCGCCGGCGGGAAATCATTTCGCGCACTTTTCCAGTCATTGACAGCGCAGACGCCACAGCACTGTGAGCATGGAGCCCGCTGCAACCATCGCTGCAGTTGTGGCCGCTCTCAACGCCTCGCAGCTTATCATACAGGTTGCCCTGAGGCAGATGCAGAAAAGTCAGGCGAGGAGGCTACGTCAACGCGGTGATGGCCTGAAGTCTGAGAGTAGCACAGACCTCTCAGAAAGCAGGGGACCCAGCGCCGAGGACATCACGGTGGCAATGGGTCATGTTGATGCTGTGAAACGGCGATTCTGGGCACGGGAAACAAGCACTGAGTGGTGGGACCGCATAGTGCTGCAGGTCTGGGATGAATCACAGTGGCTGCGAAACTTCCGCATGCGGAAGGGAACTTTCCTTGAACTTTGTGAGTTGCTGTCCCCTGCCCTGAAGCGCAATGACACCCGGATGCGAGCAGCCCTGACTGTCCAGAAGCGAGTGGCCATAGCCCTCTGGAAGCTTGCAACGCCAGACAGCTACCGGTCAGTCACGAACCAGTTTGGGGTGGGCAAATCTACCGTGGGGGTTGTTGTGATGCAAGTAGCCAAGGCAATCGTTGATGTACTGCTGCCAAAGGTAGTGACCCTGGGAAACTTGGAGGCGATCATAGATGGCTTCGCAGCGATGGGATTCCCAAACTGCGGTGGGGCCATAGATGGAACTCACATCCCTATCCTGGCACCGGAACACCAGGCCAGCCAGTACATTAACAGAAAGGGCTACTTTTCCATGGTGCTGCAAGCACTGGTGGACCACAGGGGACGTTTTACCAACATCTACGTGGGATGGCCGGGCAAGGTTCATGACGCTCGTGTTTTCAGGAACTCTGGTCTGTTTAGACGGCTGCAGCAAGGTATTTACTTCCCGGACCACAAAATAACTGTTGGGGATGTGGAGATGCCTATAGTCATCCTCGGGGACCCAGCCTACCCGCTAATGCCCTGGCTCATGAAGCCCTATACAGGTGCCCTGGACACTGAAAAAGAACTCTTCAACTACCGGCTGAGCAGGTGCAGAATGGTGGTGGAGTGTGCTTTTGGACGTCTCAAGGGGAGATGGAGAAGCTTGCTGACTCGCTGTGATCTCAGCGAAACCAATATCCCCATTGTTATAGCAGCTTGCTGTGTGCTCCACAATCTCTGTGAGAGCAAGGGGGAGACCTTTATGGCGGGGTGGGAGGTTGAGGAAAATAGCCTGGCTGCTGATTACTCACAGCCAGACAGCCGGGCGATTAGAAGAGACCAGCGGGAAGCGCTGTGCATCCGGGAGGCTTTGAAAGCAAAGTTCCTGAGTGAGCAGGGTAACCTGTGACTTTAAAATTTGTGTACAGAGAAGCCGAACCTGCCCCCGTTTCTTTACCCAGTTCATGTTGACTATCCTATCCAGTTACATACCCCCTTCACCCCACTTCCAACACACGTTTCAAAATAAAAATAGTTCTACTTTGTTAAAGCACACCGTTTTCTTTAATACTGTTTTCGCGGGAATTTTTTAAAACTGGGACGCAGACTGTGGTGCGGAGCGGGTGTAGTGTAGTCGCGCGAATGCAGCTTCTAAACTCAAGGACTGACAGGCTCCGCTGCGGTGGGATGGTTGTTTCAACGGAGCCTGTCACCCCTCCTGATAGGGACTGTGTGTATGGGGGGTCTATGTGACTTTGTGGCAGGGGGAGGACGGTTACAGATCCCCTGCTGTGTGGCTCTGTGATCCTGCCTAAGGACCGCCGCTTAAGATCTCTAACTGCCCTCCCCTGCCACAAAGTCACAGAGCAACCCACCCCCTACCACATAACATGAAAACAACCTCCCAGACTAACCAGGGTAAGTAGTCACTGCATCACTGCACTATGTATGTGCCCTGCTGCTGTGCCTGCCCCCGACTATGTACCCTGCCAAAGGTGACTGTCCTGTCCAATTACCAACCCCCTTTCCCCCCCTCCTCCAAAAGAACATGATGGAAACAGTAGTTAACAGAAACATATTTTTTATTATCAACTACACATGGAACTGGGAAGTGAAACTTGGACGGGGGCTTGTGTCAGGCGGGAAGGAAAGAACTTGTCAAACTTTGGGGAATGAGAGCCTTCTGCTGCTCGAGCTCTCTGCAGGGGTGGAGTGAGAGTTAGCAGGGACTCTGCCGCCTCTCCTTCTGTGCACTTTGGGTGAGGGGAGTATGGGACTTGGTGGCGGGGGAGGGCGGTTAGAGATGGACTGCAGCGGGGCTCTGTCCTCCTGCCTCCGTTCCTGCAGAACATCCACAAGGCGCCGGAGCGTGTCCGTTTGCTCCCTCAGTAGTCCAAGCAGGGTTTGAGTCGCCTGCTGGTCTTCCTGACGCCACCTCTCCTCCCGATCCATGTTGGCTTGGTGCATTCGGGTCAAGTTCTCCCGCCACTGGGTCTGCTGTGCTGCCTGGGCTCTGGAGCAGGCTATAAGCTCTGAGAACATGTCCTCCCGTGTCCTCTTCTTCTTATGCCTAATCCTCCCTAGCCTCTGGGAGTGTGATGACAGGCTAGGTTGTGAGACAGTCGCAGATGGGGCTGTGGGAATGGGAAAAAGGGAGTGAATTCCTCAGAAAGATAAATGTAGTTGTGAACAAAGAACATAGTCTTTCTCTGTGAACAGGACCATGCACAGCACCTATCACATGCGCACTCAGCACAAGGTCAAATTCTCGGCCTTCGCATTCAGTGTCTGGGGTTTTGCAGACCACATTTGAGAACCGTGTCAGGACAACGGAATTGCTCTTGCACGCAGACATGGTAAGCCGTAGATTCGTGGCAGCTTAAAACTTTAATATTAGCAATGGCCTCATTTCACATTGAAATCAATGTCGGTCCCTGCTGCCAGCAATCCGGCAAGCAGGAAGTCTGCTCCTGTGCCACACCCTCGCGGCTGTCCCCGGGAACGATCCCTTTCGGCTGCCCCTCTCCCGCCTCCACCGCGTGGCTGCAAACCAGCGGTTACAGTTCTGTAAAGGAACGGTAAAGCAGTCCCAACACTAACATTCCCCTACCTCATTCAAAGCAGGTCATCATGAGCGACATCACCCTCATGAGGATCTCTGAGAGCGACAGACAGAGAATGCTCCGGGAAAGCCTCCAAAGACCAGGGCCGTATGCCGCCATGCTGTGCCAAGCAATGATTCCGGAGTACTTGCTAGTCTCGTGGCGCGGCAACGTGTCCTACTACGGAGGACCCAATAAGGCCGCTCTCCCCAAGAACCTAATGCAGCGGATTTCAAATTACCTGCAGGAGAGCTTCCTTGAGATGTCCCAGGAGGATTTCTGCTCCATCCCCGGACATATAGACCGCATCTCACTGTAGCTGCAGTAGCAGGGACTAAACAGTAGAGCGGCTTGGGCAGGACAATCATGCAAAACCGGACATTGCTAGATTTTTTTTCAATAGTTGCACTGCCCATGACTGAACCGTAAAGTTAATCAAACTAATCATGAGAAACCCATTTTTTAAATTGTTAATATTCATGTTCTGTTACAAATAAATGTTTAGATGTTTACAACACTTACTGGATGATCCTTCACCAGATTCTGTGTCCGGGGTAACGGCTGGGGAGGGTTGGTAGGGGATCTCTGTAAGGGTGATGAAGAGATCCTGGCTGTCGGGGAAATCAGCGTTGTGAGCGCTGTCGACTGCCTCGTCCTCCTCATCTCCTTCCTCATCTTCCCCGTCCGCTAACATGTCCGAGGATCCGGCCGTGGACACTATCCCATCCTCAGAGTCCACAGTCAGTGGTGGGGTAGTGGTGGCGGCCGCACCGAGGATGGAATGCAGTGCCTCGTAGAAACGGGATGTCTGGGGATGGGATCCGGAGCGTCCGTTTGCCTCTTTGGTCTTCTGGTAGCCTTGCCTCAGCTCCTTGATTTTCACGCGGCACTGCGTTACATCCCGGCTGTATCCTCTCTCTGCCATGTCTTTAGAGATCTTCTCATAGATCTTTGCATTCCGTCTTTTGGATCGCAGCTCGGAAAGCACGGACTCATCGCCCCACACAGCGATGAGATCCAAGACTTCCCGATCAGTCCATGCTGGGGCCCTCTTTCTATTCTGAGATTGCACTGCCATCAGTGCTGGAGAGCTCTGCATCGTTGCCAGTGCTGCTGAGCTCGCCACGATGTCCAGACAGGAAATGAGATTCAAACTGGCCAGACAGGAAAAGGAATTCAAATTCAAATTTTCCCGGGGCTTTTCCTGTGTGGCAATTCAGAACATCCGAGCTCTTACTGCTGTCCAGAGCGTCAACAGAGTGGTGCACTGTGGGATAGCTCCTGGAGCTATTAGCGTCGATTTCCATCCACACCTAGCCTAATTCGACATGGCCATGTCGAATTTAGCGCTACTCCCCTCGTCGGGGAGGAGTACAGAAGTCGAATTAAAGAGACCTCTATGTCGAACTAAATACCTTCGCGGTGTGGACGGGTGCAGGGTTAATTCGATGTAACGGCGCTAACTTCGACATAAACGCCTAGTGTAGACCAGGCCTTATTGTAACAACATGCATTTATTTACAGTGTAGATATGGCTTAAGGGAGTGGAGAAGAAAAGGAGTTCAAGTGGAGAAGAGAAAGAGGGTCGAGCTGTAATCAGAGGCCATGGGCTCAGCAGAGAAGAGGGAGAGTAGTGAGAAAGGTAGGCGGTGGAGAGAATCAGGATGGTCAGAGATGTTGTGTCTTGGAGTTCACAAAAGTAGGAGATGAGATGGGGTGGGAGGAAGGTGGAAGGGGAGAGTAGATAACACAGAGGGAGATAAGGAATGGCCAAAGAGTGGAAATTCAGTGCGGGAAGGGTCATCCAGAGAGCATTTTGGGGTGTGAACTAAAGGTCAGAAGCCCAAGCATGGACTTGGATGTGGAGCTGTTTCAGAGCTGCAGGTTGAATGGGTAAGTTAAGGAGAAAAATTGGCCGGCAGCAGAGTTGGAGGGATCTTTAACGTGGGAGCTGAAATCCCAAAGAATGAGTGGAGCACATGAAGGAAAGGAAGAAAGAGGAGCCAGGAGCTGAAATCAGAAGAGGAGCCTGGAGAATAGTAGCTAACAGCTAGACAGTGGGAAAGGGGAGAGAAAAGCTGGGTGGGGTGTGCTTTGAAGGAGGCAAAAGAGTGGCTGCAGAGAAGCGTTGGAAGCAGGAGGGACAGGAAAGCACCAGGCTGGTGCTGCTGCAATGTGAGAGAGGAGGGGAGACCACTAGTGGAGGGCAGCCACCAAAGCAGAGGGGAGAGCTAGGTTTCGATATGGGGGGAGTGAACTGTAAGACAGCTTGCTGAAGATGGAGTGGGAGTTCTAGAGTGCACAGGAGAAGAGAAGGAAGCTGATGTGACCGGTTACTGTGGGCCATGGTAGAAAATGGAGAGAGCTATGGGAAGAGGCAGGATTGGAACTAGGCAAGTCTGAGACAGAGGTAGAGATGTGCTGAGTACTTGGAGGATGGGATGGGGAGAGAGCTGTTGCGGCAAAGCAGAGCACCACAAAGAGAGCAGAGAATATTGGTGGAATAGAGAGAGATAAGGGAAGGGAGCAGCATGATAGAGGAGAGGCACCAAGATAGGAATGTTAGAAACATAGTGGGGCAGTGATTAGCAACAAATTTGGAGGGGAACAGTGAATTAAAGTGACAGTCAGTCGAGTCAGTCCAGGGAGGCAGCAATCCGTCAGTTAAATCAGGTAACAATGTCTCAGTTAAATCAAAGTGGGGAACAATTAACCAATTACAGTAGCTTGGAGCCTCCATGGGTACATTTGAAGACTGGCTTGCTGCCACAGAGTAAAGAAATGAATACTACAGCTGGCTGCTTCATTCAAAATATCACAAAGACAACCTTGTATTAGTGATGACAGCTCCAGCTGCTCCTCATTTCCTCATGGAAAGGAGAAGGGTGTTCCAGACTGGCAGTACGTCTGAAGAAATCATTTATAATAAACCCTCCTCCCTCACTAGTTTCAGAAGGGGCCATCAGCCTTCCAAACTAGTAAACAGCATCATAAGGTCAACAGCCTATCTGAGGGTGGAGTTGCAGCTGGGAAGTCCTACCCTTCAGAGTAGGCTGACAATTGGTATCCAGAGGCATCAGTCATAGTAAGTGGCCTAAGAGACTGAGAGGCTCAGACAGCATGGTGACAGGCATGGTATAAGAAGGACAGATAAATTGTGCAGTCCCCAGATTTGAGTATTTAAAATCAATGTGGAAGCAAGACTAGAGACACCAGTGAAAGAAGCTAGCAGAAAATCAATCAACCAAGAGAAAGTAAGAAATTAGTTTCTTGCACTTCCCACACATGGGCAGATTCTGCCACCCTTAATCCCATTGAGTAGGAAATTTCACAGTGAGTAGTCCCATCTGAAGTCAGTGGAAGTATTTGACAAGTAAGGTACTTCTTAACATGCGTAAGGGTGGCAGAATTTGGTTCAAAGGTTCAGTGATTAATGACATGAAGAGATATGAGGTATCTTGAATGAAAAACAATAGAAGATAGCAGAAGCCAGGAACATCAGGATAGAAAGGTGTAAAACACAGCAAAATCAAAATAGACAACCAAGTAGGGTACACTACAGAAATCAGTAATACAGATAAGAAAGAAATAGTCATAACAGTTAGGTAGACAAGGCAAAAGAAGTAGGAATTATCTTTACCAATGTATATAAGATCCTTAAAGAAAGCAGTGTAAATTTGGACTATTTTAAGCAATATACGTTCATTTTCTGGTATGTAAGTTTAAATTAGAACCAACTTCAATTCTACAGCCACAGCATTAAGGAGAGAACACCACAGCACCACGTAATGTAGAAGGACAATCTACTTTTATAAAAAGAACAGGAGTACTTGTGGCACCTTAGAGACTAACAAATTTATTTGCGCATAACCTTTCGTGGGCTACAGCCCACTCCATCAGATGTAGCCCACGAAAGCTTATGCTCAAATAAATTTGTTAGTCTCTAAGGTGCCACAAATATTCCTGTTCTTTTTGCGGATACAGACTAACGCGGCTGCTACTCTGAAACCTACTTTTATGTTTACCTGGCCAGTGTTCAACATGTGGGGAGCATGGTTTACTGTTTATGGGGAGAGGGTTAATTGTCAGGTTGTGGGAGAAAAGAAATAAACACCTGGAGCAGACCGAGTTGGTAGTGAGATGGTCATTCCAAGAACTAGCAACATCAGATTATAGTAGTTATCATGAAGACAAATCACTGAAAAACCTGTAAATCTTACTAATTAAACAGCAAGTTACTTAGATGCCAACTAAAATTGTTTTTTAATTGCCTGGTGTCTGTAAGTATCAGGAGTAACCCGGTGACTGTAGATAAAAAGCAACTTAGGTCTGCAGGTTTCTGACTACCTCTTCTCAAATCTGCAGAGAGATACAGTATTGCAATCCTAACCCTGTCCACATCTTAGAACGGTTTACACATTCTCATCACCTGTTACTAAGAGCTACCTGTTACAGTAGGTGAATCTCAGTAATTAACGAACAAGTGATTTTTAATTGTGCATTACACACAAGGAATGTTTATAATACTACAACTCTTACTAGGTGACTATATTGAGAAGGAGGTGAATGTTTAGGTGTCACTCTTGTGTAAAAAATGTCTTTGGCTATGTTGGTCATGACCATAGTTCAGAATGAAATTTCTCATTATTCCAGAGGGCCCAGCTGAGATTATTCTTGAGGGTGCCTGTCCTCTCAACATAGTCCTCCCTTCAACAAATTCCCTTTCCCTCATGTCTACTAATCCTCTTTCCTCTACTTTGTGCTTAAAAGTTGTATCACTTTAAATATACCAGTAGAGTTAATGCAGTACAACCCCCTAATGTGGATAGAGTCATAGCAGTATAAAGGAAGGAGAATAATAAATACAATATAAATTCAATTTTATTTTTTTTTATAATTTTGACAGATAATACTCTTTATTAAGCTTTTTTTCAATTTTTATCTATTTTAAATTTTCACAGTTTTGGGAAATTATGGTAGAAGGTTAGGGGGGTGTTATAGACTAATTTTTTTTATTGTGGTAGATATTGAAATTCAAAAAGTTAAAGCTTTATAACCATTAAAATGTCAATTGTGAATATCACATGTCAGAAAATACAACGTAAATATCCTGAAATCAAACTCAACTAAGTTCTCAAGAAGAATTTTTCTTACTTCGCCTATATGTAAACTTCAGTTATTATTGATGGAAATATTTTTTCACAAGTTTGTGTGTATACAGTGAAGTTGACACTGACTGACTTCTACTGATAAAAATCTAATCCATCCAAGACTAAGTATAAATCACCTTTGTAGCAGTATAACTATGTCCACACTATGGGTTGCACCAATATAACTTTTGGTAAATAAAATATTAATTAGACCCCATTCAACATATCAAAGCTGTGTGTAGAGCAGGCCTTATTCTCTCCTCCACATGGCTGAGTGGTCACGCTCCCCATCTTTCTTCTCCAAATAATCTCTTACTCCTATACACAGACTGGTTAGTAAGAAGGAGAAGATTGAGGCCTTGTCTCTATGGGAAAGGAGCATCAGTTTAACCTAATGTATGAATTTAAACTGGTTTAATTAAACACGTGCAACTCTTCCATGCAGACAAGTCCTAGAGACCTATTTTTCCCAGCATGAACCAAAGGAGAATATCTTATACCTCTTTATAGCCATATTTACATTAGGACAAAAGGTATATTTTAACATGTGTTAACTAACATGTTAAAATCCTAGTGTAGACAGGGCAAGGTGTAATTTTAACATGTTAGCTGGTCAAAATAAACTTTAAGCTTCTTCTGAATTTACCTACAATTGCCCTGTCTGCACTAGGACTGTAACATGTTAGCTAACAGGTGTCAAAAATATACCTTTTTTCCTAGTGTAGACATAGTGTTTGTGTAAACTGTGGAATTCTACAATTTGACCACAGTCGTAGGTGGAGCACTGAGGGAACAATCCCATGTCTAAGATAAGAGTGACTGGAATCTGCTCTATTTTATTCAAATTAGGTGCAATCCTAATCCTCCAGGCATATTGCCTGGGAGGCTACTTCAGCTGAGAAAAATTGGGCACTCCTCATATTAATATAGATGCTTGAATAAGAATGTCTGAGCTGCATTGGGTAATAAACAGGTGACTTTTAATAATGCATTACGTAGGAGATCTTTATGATACTGCATGTTGTCATTGAAGTAATTATACTGAAAAGGAAGTGACTCTTTGGGTGTAATTTTGGGCCTAATACTTTGATGTGATTTGCTGAGTGTGTGTGAAGAGCCCAGTGAGCATTGTATGCCAGACCCTTCCAGCTAGTCCATCAGATTATACTTATGCAGAAACGACCTTCTGTTGCTAATTAAAATTAAACAGTTATATAGAAAAATAACTCACCAATGTAACAGACAATATTAATAGTGTTGTACTCA
Source organism: Trachemys scripta elegans (assembly GCF_013100865.1). NCBI lineage: Eukaryota > Metazoa > Chordata > Testudines > Emydidae > Trachemys > Trachemys scripta. The sequence continues at coordinate 307,034,262 of NC_048298.1, forward strand.
ACAGTTAGTTTATAGCATTAACTCCACATGAAAGCCTTGCGTGCCCCTAATAAAATGTGTCAGAGGAAAGTGTAGTTTTAGCCATGTCAAAAGATATCCCCTCACCCACCTTGTCTCTCAGAGAAAAGTATGCATTTGAGACCTATCTCCAGAGCAATTCTATGTTAACTTTCTACTTGCTAGAGTTAGATTTTCTGACTGGACTACACAGCCCTCCTTTGGTCTAGTTCTTAACTGTCATGCACTCTGCATATTACAGAGACAAGATGGGTGAGGTAATAGCTTTTATTGGATCAACTTCTGTAGGTGCTTCTGTTGGTGAGAGAGACAAGCTGTCTAGCTTACACAGAGCTCGTCCTCAGGTCTGGGCAATATGCAGCCTGAATAATCATTTATATAACTGCAAAATAGGTGTAAGCGCTACCAAATTAGAATGGTAGCATTTTACACCCACTAGGCAGTTTGTAGACACTGTAAATTATGACAAAAAGTGCTAGGCAGTGGAGAATTACAGCCCTGCACCTACCCTATGCATAGTGCTTCCCAGATGCACCTCCAACACTTGGTCACTTTTTGAGCCTAGAATATGACTAAAGGCTTTGTCTTCACTGCCAAAAAAGATGTTTTTACTGTGAGATAATTAAAGCTAAGTAGCTGTAAAATTCTAGTGAAGACAAGGCACTGTCATGTTTACTACAAGGTAGATAGGTGAGATCAGCTCTATATCCCCACCCGTGTTTGACTTCATCTAGCCTACCTTGCAGTGAAAACAACAATATGTTGTCTCAACAAGGAACAGCTATCACTTTTTTGCGGTGAAGATTTAGGGTATGTTTACACTATGGGATTAATCCGAATTTACAGAATTCGAATTTTGGAAACAGATTGTATAAAGTCGAATGTATGCGGCCACACTAAGCACATTAATTCGGCAGTGTGCGTCCATGTACCGGGGCTAGCGTCGATTTCTGGAGCGTTGCACTGTGGGTAGTTATCCCATAGCTATCCCATAGTTCCCACAGTCTCTCCCGCCCATTGGAATTCTGGGTTGAGATCCCAGTGCCTGATGAGGCAAAAAACATTGTCGCAGGTGGTTCTGGGTACAGCCTCACCCCTCCCTCCATGAAAGCAACAGCAGACAACCGTTTCACGCCTTTTTTCCTGAGTGAACACAGCAGACACCATACCACGGCAAGCATGGAGCCCGCTCAGCTCAAGACAGCAGTCATGAACATTGTAAACACCTCGTGCATTATCGTGCAGTTTATGCTGAACCAGGACCAGAAAAACGAGGCAAGGAGGAGGCGGCGACAGCAGCGCGGTGACGACAGTGATGAGGACATGGACATGGACACAGAATTCTCTCAAACCGCGGGTCCCGGCGCTTTGGAGATCATGTTGTTGATGGGGCAGGTTCTATCTGTGGAATGCCAATTTTGGGCCCGGGAAACAAGCACAGACTGGTGGGACTGCATAGTGTTGCAGGTGTGGGACGATTCCCAGTGGCTGCGAAACTTTCACATGCGTAAGGGCACTTTCATGGAACTTTGTGACTTGCTTTCCCCTGCCCTGAAGTGCCAGAATACCAAGATGAGAGCAGCCCTCACGGTTGAGAAGCGAGTGGCGATAGCCCTGTGGAAACTTGCAACGCCAGACAGCTACCGGTCAATCAGGAATCAATTTGGAGTGGGCAAATCTATAGTGGGGGCTGCTGTCATGCAAGTAGCCAAAGCAATCATTGAGCTGCTGCTACGAAAGGTAGTGACTCTGGGAAATGTGCAGGCCATAGTGGATGGCTTTGCTGCAATGGGATTCCCTAACTGTGGTGGGGCGATAGATGGAACCCATATACCTATCTTGGCACCGGAGCACCAGGGTACCCAGTACATAAACTGCAAGGGTTACTTTTCAATGGTGCTGCAAGCACTGGTGGATCACAGGGAATGTTTCACCAACATCAACATGGGCTGGCTGGGAAGGCATCATGACGCTCGCGTCTTCAGGAACACTACTCTGTTTAAACGGCTGCAGCAAGGGACTTACTTCCCAGACTAGAAAATAACCGTTGGGGATGTTGAAATGCCTATAGTTATCCTTGGGGACCCAGCCTACCCCTTAATGCCATGGCTCATGAAGCCATACACAGCCTGGACAGGAGTCAGGAGCTGTTCAACTACAGGCTGAGCAAGTGCAGAATGGTGGTGGAATGTGCATTTGGCCGTTTAAAAGGTCGCTGGCGCACTTTACTGACTCGCTCAGACCTCAGCCAAACCAATATCCCCATTGTTATTGCTGCTTGCTGTGTGCTCCACAATCTCTGTGAGAGTAAGGGGGAGACGTTTATGGCAGGGTGGGAGGCTGAGGCAAATCACCTGGCTGCTGATTACGCGCAGCCAGACACCAGGGCGATTAGAAGAGCACACCAGGAAGCGCGGCGCATCAGAGAAGCTTTGAAAACCAGTTTCATGACTGGCCAGGCTACCGTGTGAAAGTTCTGTTTGTTTCTCCTTGATGAAAACCCGCCCCCTTTATTGACTCATTCTCTGTAGGCAACCCACCTTCCCCCTTTGATCACAGCTTGCTTTCAAAGGAAATAAAGTCACTATCATTTAAAAATCATGTATTCTTTATTAATTGATTATAAAAAGAGGGAGAGAACTGACAAGGTAGCCCGGGTGGGGTTTGGGAGAAGGATTGGAGGGAAGGAAAAGGCCACTAAAAAAAGGTTAAAATAATGACAGCCTTTTGCTTGGGCTGTCCACTGGGGTGGAATGGGAGGGTGCACGGAGCTTTCCCCCCCGCGTTCTTACACGTCTGGGTGAGGAGGCTATGGAACATGGTGAGGGGGAAGGGGGGTTATACAGGGGCTGTAGCACCAGTCTGTGATCCTGCTGCAGTTCCTGAAGCTTCACCAGACACCGGAGCATGTCTGTTTGCTCACGCAGCAGCCCCAGCATTGTATCCTGCCTCCTCTGATCCTCCTGCCGCCACCTCTCATCTCGAGCGTCTCTCCTCTCCTCACGTTGGTCCCTCATGTCCTCACGTTGGTCCCTCCTGTCCTCACATTCACTGGCATCTTTCCTATACTTTGAAACCATGTCCTTCCACTCATTCAGATGAGCTCTTTCATTGTGGGTGGATTCCATGATTTCCGCAAACATCTCGTCTCGCATCCTCTTTTTCCGACGCCTTATCTGAGATAGCCTTTTGGATGGAGGAGGGAGGCTTGAAAAATTTGCAACTGCTGGAGGGAGGGAAAAAAGGGGAGAATTTTTTTAAAAGATACATTTTACAGAACAATGCTTATACTCTTTCATGGTGAACAACACTATTCACATTACGTAGCACATGTGATTTCTGTGCAAGGTCGCATTTTGCCTCTTAATATTGAGTGCCTGTGGCTTTGCTGCTAGAGATCACAGACGCAGGTCCGGGCAACAGAATTCGGCTTGCATGCGGCCATGGTAAGCCATTGTCTTTCGGCTTCTGCGTCCTCCTTTCCCACATACCAAGCAAAGCCTGTTGAGTGCTGCGGTTTTCCTGTCAACCTTCAGCAGCAGAAAACAAACTAACCCAGCCACCACCATCCAATTCTCTGGGATGATTGCTTTATCCCTCCCCCTACCACGTGGCTGGTATCAGGGAAGATCCCTGCTAGCCACACGTGAAAAGCTTAGCGCCAATGCCCCCCGCCCATGCTTGGCTTACTACAAGGAAGGATTTCTTTTCAGTCACAGGCAAACAGCCCAGTAGGAAGGGCCACCTCTGTCCCCTTAATTAAATTCCCGTATTTCAACCAGGTTACCATGAGAGATATCATTCTCCTGAGGATTACACAGCGAGATAAAGAACGGATGTTGCTTGAATGCCAGCAAACACCAGGACCATACGCTGCCAGGCTTTGTCATGCAATGATACCAGATTACTTGCTACTAGCATGGCGTGATCAAGTGTCCTACCATGGAGGATGGAATAAGGCTGCACTGCCCAGAAACCTTCTGCAAAGGCTTTTGGAGTACCTCCAGGAGAGCTTCATGGAGATATCCCTGGAGGATTTCCGCTCCATCCCCAGACACTTTAACAGACTTTTCCAGTAGCTGTACTGGCCGCGAATGCATCCCAAGTCCTCAGGGCAAATTAATCATTAAAAAACGCTTGCTTTAAACCATGTTTTATATTTTAAAAGGTAAACTCACCTGAGGTTCCTTCCATGGTGTCATGGTCTTGGGTACTGGCTTGGGAGGGTACTTCAGTTAGGCTGAGAAAAAGATCCTGGCTGTTGGGGAGAACGGAGTGCTGTGTGCTCTCCGCAAGCTTGTCCTCCTCCTCCTCCTCCTCTTCCTCTTCCCCGTCCACAGAATCCTCAGGTGTGGCTGATGAGATTACCCCCACCTCGGAATCCATGGTCAGAGGTGGAGTAGTGGTGGCGGCCCCCCCAGAATTGCATGCAGCTCAGCGTAGAAGCAGCATGTCTGCGGCCCTGACCCGGAGCGACCATTTGCCTCCTTTGTTTTCTGATAGGCTTGTCTGAGCTCCTTGACTTTCACGCGGCACTGCTCTGAGTCCCTATTGTGGCCTCTCTCCATCATGCCCTTGGAGATTTTTTCAAAAGTTTTGGCATTTCGTCTTTTTGAACGAAGTTCTGCTAGCACTGAATCCTCTCCCCATATAGCGATCAGATCCAGTACCTCCCGTACGGTCCATGCTGGTGCTCTTTTTCGATTATCGGCCTGCATGGTTACCTGTGCTGATGAGCTCTCTGTGGTCACCTGTGCTCTCCTGTGCTGGACAAACAGGAAATGAAATTCAAATGTTCGCAGGGCTTTTCCTGTCTACCTGGCCAGTGCATCCAAGTTCAGATTGTGACCACTCTGGACAGCAATGTGCACTGTGGGATAGCTCCCGGAGGCCAATACCATCGAATTGCGGCCACACTAACCCTAATTCGAAATGACAATATCGATTTCGGCGCTACTCCGCTCGTCGGGGAGGAGTACAGAAATCAATTTTAAGAGCCCTTTATTTCAGAATAAATGGCTTCGTTGTATGGACGGGTGCAGGGTTAATTCGATTTAACGCTGCTAAATTTGAATTAAACTCATACTGTAGACCAGGCCTTAGCCCTGGTCTATACTACAGAGTTAGGTCGACGTAGGCTTCTTACATTGACCTAACTCCGTAAGCATCTACACTAAAATGTAGCTCCCACCAATGTAACTCACTCATTACACCGACTTACATAACTCCACCTCCGTGAGAGGCATAGCGCTTAAGTTGATGTAGTTAGGTCGATGCAGTGTCAGTGTAGACACTGCATTGCTTATATCTAGGGTGACCTGATGTCCTGACTTTATAGAGACAGTCCCAGTATTTGGGGCTTTGTCTTATATAGGGACCTATTACCCATCAACCCCTGTCCCAATTTTTCACATTTGCTATCTGGTCACCCTATTTACATTAACTGTTGCTGCCTTTTAGAAACCATCCCACAATGCCCCACACAGGCAGTTAAATCAGTGCAGGTGCACCTGGTGAGGATGTGCACGACCAACACAAGGAACAAAATGTGAACATGTAAAACTTATTCAATTACTACCATGACTGTATGTCAACGTAACTTAGGAAGACTTAATTTTGAAGTATAGACTTGCCCATAGCTAGCGGCCTACCAACTTCACAGTCCATTTTGGTAAATTTCACAGTCGTAGGATTTTAAAAATCTTAAATTTCACAGTTTCAGATATTTACATTTGAAATTTCACTGTTTGTAACCGTGGGACTCCTGACCCATAAGGGGGAAATGGGGTAGTTGCAAAGCTATTGTATGTGTGTGGGGGGGTCATAGTATATCGCCACCCATACTTCTGCACTGCTGCTGGCGGTGGCGCTGCCTTCAGAGCTGGGCTCCCAGCAAGCAGCCACGGAGCTTCCTGCAGCAGGGGGTGGAGGGAGGTTCCTGGAGGTGGGTCTGACCCGGCCTCGGGAGTGGCCCACGCAGGGGAAGAGGAAGTCCTGTCCCTCCCCAGCCCAGATGAGACTAGCAGCTGGAGCCAGGGACTAGCAGCAGCTGCCGCTCTCTGGCTGTCCAGCTCTGAAAGTAGTGCAGAAGTAAGGGTGGCAATACTGCAACCCCCCTACAATAGCCAGATTTCATGGGGGAGACCAGATTTACCATACCGACCAAATTTCACAGTCCCGTGACACATCTTTCATGGTTGTGAATTTGGTAGGGCCTTACCCATAGCCTAAACAGCCCTGCTTTCTCAAGATCCTCCAATTCAGCTAAAACTAAAAGTGTCCATTGTTCACAGTATTGTTGACCTTTGAATGAAAAGGGCTGATGGAGGGGGTGGAATTAGTGAACTAGTGTAAATTGCTATGATCTGTTAATGAGACTAGGGTGTGATTTGCACAATGACCCATACTGCAAGTAAAGAAAGCTCCAGATTTCATTTTAAACCTTTATTACATTAGGAAATGGGTTCATCTCTTCCAAAGCAAGGACATGTTGCTACAGCATCAGAAGTTCATGGCTGTTAGGAAAATACATCCTTTTGTGACATATGCTTGAATTGTATGGGACTGATCCTGCAGGCACTCCACGCACATAGAATTCTCAATGAGTTTAGGAGAAGGATCAGGCCCCAGGTATTTATTTCTTGTCTAGTTCAGTTTTGCTATTACAAAACTGTGGGCATGATCCTGACCTCACTGGAGTGAATGGCAAAATCTCCATTGACGTCAACTGATAACAATTTAGAATTATCCTAGTATGTGATTAAATTGCTCATTCTAGGCATTCCCACCTTTTTTTCCTTGATGGATTGATATTGGCTATCTTCTATTAGCTGCTGTAGAACATTTATCTGGGATTATTTGTTATTCTTGTAAATGAAGGGCAGAGGAATTTAGCTAGATGGTGTTATCATCTGGGCCCTTATGCTGGTATTCCTGGCAAGTACGAACACATCCTTCATCTAAAGCCGGGGGGAACTGTGCTAGCCACAGCACAGATCCAATTGTGCATTTTGTTTGGAAGGGGAAAGGGTTTGAAACCACTGCATGAAGCGTATGTGTCTGACAGAGAACTAAAAGTGCAAGGTACAAAGTACAAAGACAGGGAATTTTGTTTCCGATAGATATGAAAAATAAAGTGTTTCATCAGCAATTTGATGGGAACTGAAAACTGGGTTAGCCATAGTCTTGCTCTGATGTTTCTGCATGGGATGAAACATTTAATTTCTCAATTTATTTCTATAACATCTCAGTTTCTTTCACAGTAAACCTCAAAATCCCAATACATTTCCCATCCAAAACAGACTAAAACCTCGCAAACCAAGGACTGAGCCTTCTCCCTTTGCCAGTGGCAAAATCCCTATTGGCTTCACTGGGAGAAAGACCTGATCCCTTTTGCTGAGAAAATTGCCAATTTCAATATTTAGATTTGGAGGAAGAGGAATTCAATCCTTGTAATTTAAGATAAAAGAAAAATAAATTTCAGTAGCAAATCCACTTTGGGAGGTTTGCTAGTCCAAACCAGAATTCCGTAGCCCATGCCAGATTTTCCTGTTATACCAAGGCACCCCCAATGAAGAAAGTAGAGGAGAAATTTTGATTGGTGTTCCATCCTGAGAGGAGAGTTTAGCACTCAGTTAAAACTCCCATTGACTCTAGTAAGGACTTGAGGACTGGGCCATCTACCTGCACTTCCTACCTTCTGTATTTTGAGTTTTGAGCATCCCCAGTTCAACCTTCCTGTCCTTGAATAGTCTGGAGAAGGTTGTCTTAATCTAGGCTGCAATGCTAGACACTGTCCTGGCAGGAAGGGAGCCCAGTGAGGTGCAGCAGTCATTGCTTAACCTATGGTGAAAGGAGCAAATGGCTAATCTGCTCTTTTCCTGATGCAGGGAGTTTGAACTTGGAGAAGCAACTCGCAAAAGGGCTGCAGCATTTTCAAGGTTTTCCTCTCTGTGGGGAGTGGTGATATCAAACCTGCCAAATGGGGAGTGATAGAATTAACTTGAAAAATAACCCGACTCCTAGCCAGGGAGGGGAAGTTCCCCTAACTTTAGCCCCCCATCCTGCTCCTCCCCCCGTCGGTCAGCCCCCATTACACTGAAACCAATGGGCCAGGGGCCCCGGGCTGCTTGTTGAGTAAGGCTGTGTCTTCACTGCAAATCCGCTGGGGATCGGGACTGTCCTCTCCGCCCGCCCCCGGCCCCGGGCTGAGGCGCTCAGGGGAGGAGGCGGGCATGGGGCGGGTTAAAAGCAGCTGCCGGCCGGGGAGCGGGCAGGACCCTGAAGGCTCCGCAGGACTCAGGCACCGACACCCGCAGGCAGAGCAAGGACCGCGCGCAGCGGAGCTTGCGCCGGCGACTCCTGCCCCGGGCCTCCCGCCCGCCCATGGTGCCCGGCGCCCAGCGCGCAACAGAGGCTCTCATCTGCGCTCGTGGCTGAGACAGGTGAGCGCGGCGCCGCTCTCCCTGCAGGGCGGCCGGGGCCGGGGAAGCCCGCTGCGGCGCTGCCTGAGCGCCCGCTTCCAGCGCCGGGGGAGACGAGGCGCCCATCCGCGCTGCAGCCGGCCCGGGGAGCCGGGCTCCGGGGCCAGCCCCGCGCGGGGAGCCCGTCTCTCGTAGCTCTGAGGGGCAGCGGCCGCCAGGGGCGAGGCGGGGGGCGCTGGCTCTGTGTGTGCCGGGGCAAGCTCTGATTCCCTCGCACCCTTACTGGCCTTTCCCAGGGACCGCGGGGGGCACAGGAGCGAGCTACCCCTCTGGGGCCAGGAGTTAGGGCCCGATCCTGCCCCCCCATAGAAAGTAGGCAAGACTGTGGGGGTGGGTGAGGGTTGGCAGGATCGGGTCATTGAGGCCGGTGCTAACCCGGTGATCTGTGGAAAGGCGTTGCGTTATAAAACTGGCTCGTTCGGTGGCTCCTAGAACCTGTTCTTTGATTCATAGCTACGTGGATCCTGAATCTGAATCCTCCGGGCAAGGCTCCTCGTCCCTGCCTCTCCCGGGGTGCACTTTGCATGGCCTCTCTGTTAAGTCCCATAAGTTTCCCCTCTTTAAGTCCTGTTGTGTGAAGGGGTTCTGTCTGTCAGTCCATTATGTGTGTTCCTTCAGCTGCCCGGTGACCTTCTGCCATGACTGTCGCTCTGGGTTCATCTTTTACACGTGGCTCGGGTATTTCCGTCTTCTTTTCTGGATAACCTTAGAGATAAGGGGTTGTTGGACTATCAGGAATCTCAAGCATTCTTCTAGTGATGGTCCCTATTGTATTCCATAGGGTTTACGTGTGCACCCCATGCACCCAGAGTTGGAGAATTTTTTTATAAATTCATTCTATTTGTTACTTACATGATATTGAGCAGCTTTTAACTAGTTTAAAAGGCTTCAGCCTCTGTCAACAAGACTGTCTTACTTGCCCATGAATGTATACAGGGTTTTCCTTACACTGGACAAGATTTGTAATGCGCTCAGCATCCAAAGGGCAGGGTAAATAGGGTGAAGTGTCTGGCTGAGTTTTGTAAAAAGACTGGTTTTTAATTTACTTGCATGACAGGTTTGGTAAATTGACTGTTTGAAAGGCTGCCATGCTGTAGTATCTATTTTTGTATGCTCCTCTTGCTCTTAACTTTCTTTCCCTCCCTGCTAACTTTAACCCAGGGAAAATGAAATACTCCAGTGCTGTGCTTGAAGGGACACATTGTCTGTAGATTAAATGTTACATTAATTCCTGAGAGAAAGGATAGACTTATGGTTAGGACTTGGAAATGGGAACTAGGGCACTTGGATTCTTTTCCTGGTTCTGCACAGGAAGTCTGAGGTAAACTTTGGAAAGTCACTCAATCTCATCTATAAAATGGATAGAATAATACTTAAATCTACTTCAAAGGTGCATTGTGAGGCTAAATTCATTGTTGCTTAAATCACCTTGATATTCTTGTACTAAAGGTTCTCCCGAAGTGCAAAAAGTGTGTGTATACAACATATGCATTCTTTACCTGTTTCACTAATAAGTGGGCTGGAGGCCCAGACTTGACTTTCTGTGGAGCATGAAAGCTTATCACTGTCACAAACAGAAGTTCCACCAGTATGTGAGATTACCTCCCCACCTTGTCTCTCTCATATCCTGGGACTGACGTAGCAACAACACTGCAAACATTAAATATGAAAACATTTAAAATATCTTACTTTTTCATTCCTTCACTCAGCCTGGAAAATGTAAATAGATTAGTAAATTTCACTTTTGCTTCCATTCTGGTTGTTTCTGGTTCTCCTGCACCAATCCAATGTTGCTGGTTTTGGGATGAAGATATTTAAGGGAAAGTTTAAATCCAAAAATCTGCTTTAATTTAACTTTTCATGAGACTTATTTTAAACACTAGTATTACTATTAGCTGTCCACTTAACAGTGGACAATGTCTCTAAGTTCACAAGACCATGACTTCAGAGAATTAAAGCAACAAGCAATATAAAGGCAACAGCTATTAAAGGTAATTTGTGGCATGCCTTATGTGTTTTGGCTTCGTTTTTTTTAAAGAGATTCTCATGAAGGTAAACGGGCTTGCATCAAAGGACCGGTTTTATCCACACCATTACCCCAGCTCAGAGTAGACCACCCCTATAATTTACTGAGGAAATAGGAAATGAAAGGTGTGAATCAGGATAAATGTTTCCTGATCATTGTGGCTGGCTTTGCTGACATGAGCAGGAGTCTTGCCTGAGTAAGGGCTGCAGTACCTGGCTCTAGACCATATGCAGTTGAGATAGATGGTGACTGAAAGCTTCCCCAGGGCACTTTGGATAGAGCTGCCTTGTCCTAGTCAAGGTCTTTGGGCAATCAAGTCACAATGTCCGGGTCTTTGGACTGCGAACTCTAGTTCTGTCCTATTTCTTTTTCCATCAATAGAGCAGTGTATCCATTTTTCTCATGTAGCACAAATCTTCTGAGTGAAGAAGGATGTTCAAGGGATTGGGCTAGACGCAGGTGTCGGCAACCTCTGGCACACGGCTCGCCAAGGGAAGCACCCTGGTGGGCCGGGCCAGTTTGTTTACCTGCCACGTCCGCAGGTTCGGCTGATCGCGGCTCCCACTGGCTGTGGTTCGCTGCTCCAGGCCAATGGAGGCTGCGGGAAGCAGCACAGGCTGAGGGATGTGCTGGCCGTGGCATCCCGCTGCCCCCATTGGCCTGGAGCAGCGAACCGCGGCCAGTGGGAGCCGTGATTGGCCGAACCTGCGGACGCGGCAGGTAAACAAACTGGCCCAGCCCACCAGGGTGCTTCCCTTGGCGAGCCGCATGGTTGCCGATCCCTGGGCTAGAGAATCTTTCATTTTGAGGGTGTTGGTTCCAATCCACCCCTTGTTGATAGTGATCACAGATTGTTACCCTCTGATGCAAGATATAATTCTGTTGAGTTCAGAGTCCACTTATAGCCAAAGTGAATTTGTCTTGGGGAACTCAGAACTCTTGCAAGATGAGTTTTGCAAGAAAAAACATGGTTAACAGTGGCTGAATTCAGGCAAGAATTCTTCTGACTCGTGTCCTACTTTGCATAATGAGAATGTATCTCATATGGAAAAGTATTATGAATGGCACCTCTCACCAAGCAATAGTAGGTTAATTCACAGTTATGGGGAGAGTGAAACAGTGGCAGGTATTTCTAAAAACTATTCAAAGTTCACTTTAAATCTATATATTTTTAGACATATCAACAGAACCTTGCCAAATCCATCCTTTGTGGTGCTGAGTCACTGTGGGAGCTGAAGACACTTCATCTTGCAGGACTGAGCCCTTATTCAGTAAATAATTAATTGACAAATGTATATTTGCTTGCTACCTGCTTTGCAGTGTTACATTTTAATCCAGCAAGTAAAGATCTAATTATTTCTGAGTCTTCTGCTTCTGGGTTAATTAGTACAGTGGCTCTCAACCTTTTCAGGTTACTGTACCCCTTTCAGGAGTCTGATTTATCCTGTGTACCCCCAAATTACACCTCACTTAAAAGCTACTTGCTTACAAAATCAGACATAAAAATGCAAAAGTGTCACAGCACACAATTACTGAAGGATTGCTCACTTTCTCATTTTTACCATATAATATTGAATTTACATTTCAGTGTATAGTAGTATATAGAGCAATATAAACAAGTCATTGTATGACAATTTAGTTTGTACTGACTTCGCTAGTGCTTTCTGTGTACCCAGTAGTAAAACTAAGCAAATATCTAGCTCAGTTGATGTACCTCCTGGAAGACTTCTGTGTAGCCCCAGGGATACACATTCCCCTGGTTGAGAACCACTGAATTAGTACACACCAAGCACCTGTTTTCCTAAGGCTAGAAGTGCTTGAGATTGAAGAAGAATAAGGAAAATATATCGTTTCAGCTAATGCTCAAGCCTGCACATATCACACACTGGCTGTGGAAGGTACTCAGGGCAGACAGTAGACTTTGCCTACCACTGATTTAAGTCAGACATATGATCCTTACCTGTCATTGTAAATTTGCTGTAAATTTACCTTTCAGTTGCTAACTGCCTTCACTTGAAGACAGAACTGTTACTGTACTTGTAGAAGAGCACTTAAGAGCTGCTAGAGAGAACTGCCCTGGCTTCTAAGAGGGTGGGACTATTGCTTTGATCTTTATCAACCACTTTGTAATTCTTTAATAAAAGTTGATCATCTTTTTGCTTTGGGTGTTCCTGTTGGGCACTCTTTGATTCTTCAGTACACAGCAGCAGAATTACAAATTGGTGCAAGTTTCTTTGCATTGTGAAAGGAAAGGCTTTTTAGCTGCCAAAACCTGAGTTCAGAGTTAAGTTTTCTTCCACAACAAAACTGTGAGAACAGTGTCGTCAACTGCTGAAGGAAAGACACTGAATTCTGTTATAGCTGTGTCTACATTAGGGCTTTTACCAGTAATTATTTTGGCAAAAATTGCACCCCTACCTGAGTTATGGTGGTAAAACTTGGAAGTGCACACCAGCCTTTAGTGTACCATAGAACTACTGGTTTGAATGGGGGTTGCAACTAAGATCAGGCTCATTCTGTCAATGATTTGGGATCGTAAGCAGTTTAACGATTCTAAAGCTTTTCTGATGGAAAAAATTAGCATGCGAATTGCCACACCAAGACAGAGAATTGTCTCCCAACACTGGCCAATGCCAAATGCTTCTGTTGAAGATCTGATAATGCACTTAAGAGTGTGATGGCTGGTTTAACTGCAGATGCTACCCTTAGTCATATTTAATATCTAAAAGCATGCTGATGAAGGCAACAAAGGGGCAGTTCAAGGCACACCCAACATCAGAGGAAGTCTGAGCCTGACTAGCCAGTGGAGGCACCATAGACATCCATGTCCATATGCAAGCCTGGGGAAATGAGTAAATCAGGATAATATTTGTAGGTGTGGGGAGAAGGGCATGATCTTATTCTGAATTTGTACAGCACCTAGGGCAATAGGACACCATTACTGACTGGTTCTTCGGTGCTACTGTAATACAAACAAATAATATTACATATGCTGCTTTTTAAATTTTACTAGTAAGCTATTTGCCTGGGTAATATCCTGTGGCAGTGAGTTCCACACGTTAGCTTTACATGAACAGAATAAACTTTTTGTTTGATCTTTTCCACCATTTTATTAATACAAACCCAGCATGCTTACATACACTGCAATCTCTAACACCTGGTTTGTTGAAGCTATATTGTTAACTTCTGATTAAAGATCACCTGCTGTACCCAGCTTTTAATTGAGGCCTTGTCCACACTGCCACTCTACAGCGCTGAAATTTTCTCGCTCAGGGGTGTGAAAAGACACCTCCCCCCCTCCCCCGAGCGCTGCAAGTTTCAGTGCTGTAAAGTGCCAGTGCACCAGTGCTGGGAGCTACTCCCCTCGTGGGGGTGGGTTTTTTACAGCGCTCTCTCCCAGCCCTGATGCCGTGACTACACAGCCACATTAAAGCGCTACCGCAGCAGCGTTTTAACGTTGCTAGTGAAGACCTACCCTGAGAGTATGGGCACGTCTTCACTAGCAACATTCAAGTGCTGCTGCCTGAGCGAGAAAATTGCAGTGTTGTAAAGTGCCAGTGTAGACAAGCAGAAAGGCATCTGCTAAGGAGGGAGTCACTGTAATCTAATCACTAAATCTTGATGATTCCAGCACTCAGAGCTAGTATCATAGGGGTTAGCAGGGCAAGCACATAGTGCCCTCTCACTTTGCAATTGCAGCTCTCAACTCTAGTATCCCGATGCTGTCTTGTGTGGGTGTGCAGTACCCCTCTGCTGCTAGTGATAATGTTGATATCCTGGTCCCCCTGGTAGCTCAGCTGGAACAGCAAAATAACCAATGGAGTAGTGCAGCTGTGACTGGTGCTGAGATGTGCAACAGCTTGATCCCCATTTCAAACCATTTTTTGATATAGAAATGCTCTTTTAATTTTTTATTTAAGGGATGAGTTTCTCTACAGTGGAGACTGAAAGCTCAGTTACTCAATGTCACTGAGTTCTGTGGCTCCCTCCCTACACTGTGGTCTCCCCAGCTCCTTCCTTTGACTCTAATCTCCCTATATATCTCTGCTTCCCTTTTCTGCCTCGGATTCCCCCAGATGCTCTTGCTGCTGCCTCTGCTATTGCCTTTTGCAGGAGATGAGGGGTAAACTGCCAGGCCTCCGTCCAGCAAAGAATTTAAGTCAATGGGGCTATTTGTATGCTTTCAGTTATGCTCATGCTTAAGTGTTTTGCTGGATTGGGGTCCTAATGCGTGTACAGTGGCATGGCAGTTACAGAGCTGTGCTGGCTATCTGAAAATAAAGGCTGCCATCAATTAAACTGAAACTTAGTTTTCCTTGCCTTAGATTTTCATTCCGTCAGAGAGACGGTTGATATTTTACTCGCTTTGTCAGTAAAAGGGTCTGAGAAGCAAATATCTGGAATAAAGATGAACAAATGATACTGAGTCAGCATAATACTTCCACCTCACTCTGAGTAAATTAAAGCAATTGAACTCTCCCAGAACACTCTTTCAATTGGGACTACTATAATATTTTCTTGTCATCTGCCCCACATGTTGTTGTGACCGATGTTTGATTCAGGGCTTGACCAGAATGGGGATAGTTGGTGTGATCTATTTGGACTGATGGCACTAAGGGGTTGCTCCTTCACCCACTGATGTCAATAGCAGTATTAGCAGCAGAGAGTCCTGTGGCACCTTATAGACTAACAGACGTATAGGAGCATGAGCATCTGAAGAAGTGAGGTTTTTACCCACGAACGCGTATGCCCAAATAAATCTGTTAGTCTTTAAGGTGCCACCAGACTCCTTGTTGGTTTTTTTTAACAGGACTCTTTGCTGCTTTTACAGATCCAGACTAACATGGCTACCCCTTTAATACTTAATAACAGTATTGACACTGACTTCAAAGGTTGCAGGGTCCAACTGAAAGTGGCTCTATATCTGGGGAGTGTTCCAGGTGCCACATGGCTTTCAGCCAGCATGAAACCAGGAGTGGAGCCTTGAAAGGTAGAACAGGAGAGGGGCAAATGGAGGAGGATGGCAGGACCAGTTTTCAGGAGAAGAGGAGAGATGGGTTTTTAAGTGGTGAAGGGGCAAAAGAGATTTAGGCATGTGTGTGGTGGGGAGTGAGACTTGGTGGGGCAGGAGGAGGCAAAAGGAATAATGAAACCTGGGAAGCTGAAGTGGAAGGGGGAGAGAGAGATGGTGTGGTGGCAGGAAAGAAAAGCAGGGCTGGGTGGAGAGACAGCAGTGAGAAAAGTAAGGTCAGGTCTATACTATAATCTTATAGCCGTATAACTATGTCACTTTGGTATGAAAAATCCACACCCCTGAGCAACATTGTTATAACGACCTAAACCCCACCCCACCAACAGTGTACAAAGCTACTGCCTCTCATGGAGGTGGGTTAACTACACTGACAGGAGAAGCTCTTGGCGTAGTAGCATCTTTACTGAAGTGCTACAGTAGCGCAGCTGTACCGCTGCAGTGTTTTAAATGTAGACCTGCTCCAAGAAAAAGGGCATATGAAGGGGAATGGAGGAGATATGAGAGGTGGGAAACAACTGGTAGAGACAGGAGGAGGAGACGGAAAGAATAGACAGGAAAAGAGATGCAAGAAAGCAAACAAAACTGGGAATGCAAAGAACCTGGTGGAATCCAGAGAGGAGAAATGAACCTGTGTTCGTATGTACAGCGACAAACTTCTATGTGGCAGTTCTGTTTTTTTTAAATGACATATATTTAGCTGCATAGGCCAGGTCTACACTACCCCCCTAATTCGAACTAAGGTACGCAACTTCAGCTACGTGAATAACGTAGCTGAAGTTCGAAGTACCTTAGTTCGAATTAGTTCGAACTTACCTTGGTCCACACGCGGCAGGCAGGCTCCCCCGTCGACTCCGCGGTACTCCTCTCGGCGAGCTGGAGTACCGCAGTCGACGGCGAGCACTTCCGGGTTCGACTTATCGCGTCCAGACTAGACGCGATAAGTCGAACCCAGAAGTTCGATTTCCAGCTGTCGAACTAGCGGGTAAGTGTAGCCAAGGCCATAGAAGCATCTCTAATCTGTTTAACAAAATCAATTACAACACTCCAATATCTAAAGCTCAGTTAGAGCTGATCCAAAGCCTATTGTAATTGATGTGAGTCTTTCCATAGACTTTAAAGGGTGTTGGATCTGGCCCTTGTCAAGGAAAGATTCACAATACAAAGTTGAGTGCCTTACAGATATCATAAAAAGAAAAGATTACTCAGTGGTAAATTCACTATCAGAAGAGAAGTTGCAACACATGATCCCCAGGGTAAATCCTGACATTCAGTCTTGGTTAAAAATCATGCAGTATGATAAATAACAGGTGAAGTAAAGCTAAATAGTCAGAAATCTGACTAATTATCCCCTAAAGAATCTTCTGGGAATTCAGGATCTTTTCTTTGCTGCCATGAGGTATGAACCCAGAGAGACTTTCTTTTATATGGACATGCTCATGGAAAAATCTACTTTGCCCCTGTAAAATAACTTAGAGGGATAAAAGAATGTGGCTTGTTCCAAGGGCTCCATTTTGCAAGGTGCAAGGTCCTGGAAATTGCAGTCAGCATCTTGAAGGAGAAACTCTTCACGTCTCAAGATGGGGTTAGTTCAGTCTAGAAAGAACTTGATCTCTAGCCTGCAGATAATGGACAAGAAGTGTTTCTAAAAACTTGCATCTTTGACGTAATCCCACCAAATATTCTAGATTTACTGTATCCACCCATAAAGGGCAATTACATTTAATTGCAATAATAACACAGAAAAAAATCTTATCTTCAAAATTCAATGTCCTTGTTTCCCTGAGTTACCTAAAATCTTTGACTCTACTCATTCTCTATACGCTAGTTTACAACTCACAGTGCAGTTACCTTTAACAAATAGAGCAGAAAGGATTTTGGCACTGTCTGGAAATAAAGGTGTGACACAGAAGATTGCTGGTAAGAGACTGAGCCTTATTTCCTGGCCCATGCCATGTGACCCTGGGTCAAAGTTACAAAAGATTTTAGCCATTTTACAGGACAGTCAGTATCCACCAAGCCAGTAGCTCTTGTTTTATCTTCCTTTTTATTTATTTTTTTAAAAGCACATGTTTAATATCCACTTGACAGGAACACAGCCAACTAGTGAAATCCAAACTAGAAGAAATTGCTAAAGGAGAGATCTAGGTTATTGGACTAGAATCTCTGAATCTCATTGGCTCACTGATCACATGGTTGCTCCTTGTTCAGACATTCCTTCTGCCATGCCCTGTTCAGTCACAAGTTTATTTGCTACAGTGAACCTGTGTTTGCTGCTCCTGTTGTCCTTTCCTTGCCAGTGACTAGATGGTTATTTCTGTCAGTGCATGAGATTATCCACAGCATCCTGAACATCCTCAAGAAATGAAGCTGTAGTCCTCTTTGGTTTTGTCAAGTGCTTTCTGACCGTCCAGGGCGGCTGTGACCTGTAAACCTTGGTGCAGATGGTATAGCTGTTACGTTGGCATATTGCCACCCACTTTGTTTGAAATCTAGCATTTTCTCCTACTTGCAGTTGGAGTGACTGTCATTCTTTTGATAGTATTTCTTCTGTGTTGGTTTCCTGGTCAACCCAGGGCTGGCACAACCCATTAGGCGACCTAGGCGGTCGCCTAGGGCACTACAATTTGGGGGGCGGCGACATTTTGTCGGCGGGACCTTCCGCCGCCTCTGTGGGGGGTGGCATTTCGGGGCAGGACCTTCCGCCGCCTAGGGCAGCAGAAAAACTAGTGGCGCTCCTGGGTAAACCAGGACCTTTTAATATCTAAATCAGGGTTAACGATCTTTGTTGGATGTTGGCACTAAGGTTTTGTCCTAGTGCCCATGGATCTCTGAACCAGTGATTCTAATAAGGTGTTGTTACGTGTGATATATATAGCTAGAAGTTCTCTGCTATTTGTATGCACTTGAGCTGGTCAGAAATTGTTCAATGAAATCGATTTTCTGATGGAAAACGCTGTTTCATCAAAACCAGGGCCGGCTCTAGGATTTTTGCCGCCCAAAGCAAAAACCATTTTGGCCACCCCCGGTTCTTTAACCACCCCTGGCCCCGCCTCAACTCCGCCCCTTCCCCAAATCCCCAGCCCTGCCTCCTCCCCCCAGGCTCTCAAGCCTAGGAGGGAGGGAGGGGGAGCAGCGGCATGTGAAACAGCTGTTTCGCGCGCCGCGGCCGCTCGGGATCTCCCCCTCCCTCCCAGGTTTGAGAGCCTGGGAGGGAGGGGGAGACCCCGAGCCGCCTTGGCGCGCGAAACAGCAGCAGTGGAGGTGAGCTAGGGCGGCCGGGGCAAATTTTTAGGGGCGGCATTCTGGCGCCGGCCATGCCGCCCCTAAAAATGTGCCGCCCCAAGCACCAGCTTGTTTTGCTGGTGCCTAGAGCCGGCCCTGATCAAAACCACAATGTTTTGTGAAACCAGGTCAGATGCAACAACTTTGTCAGAGACAAATATTGCAGCCCAGCAGTTGGGGCACTGGCCTGGGAAATGGGAGGCCCAGGTTCAAGCAGAATTGAGCAGAGACTTGAATTTGGGTCTCCTGTGTTCTAGCCCAAGTGACCAGAGTGTCACTTGTATCAAAATAAAATTTTTTTTAGAAACTTTGAAATGTTTCACTGATAAGAATCGTCACTTTCAAGTCAGTCCTATGATTGACATTTCTACTGACCCATTCCACAGTATGTTTGGTGCTGTAAATGATACTAAACAAAAAGAAAGACTGACTTGGAGAGCTGACAGTCTAGAAACACTCAACACCATATTTTTTTAAAAAAAGCAAAACCAACATCAGAAAATTCTCTTGGTATAGAAATGTCAGAGCCAAGAGAAAACATTGGAGTGAGAACTTCAAAGGATGATGCCTGATGGGGGGATGGGGGGGAGGGGAAGACTAGTAAGCAAGCTTTGTGGAATGTTTTGTTCTGGTTCGTTTGTTTGTCTGCTTGTTTTTTCTGGGGTCTTCCTATTCTAGGAGGTATTAAGATAATGAAAATAATCTCTATAAAAACCAATAGCCCTGTACAGGCAGTCCTCACCCATTTCCTTCAAGGCTATGGAGAAAAATTTCTGGAGAAAATTGAATGTACACCAAATTCAAAACTTTCTCTCCAGCTCAATGAAAATTCATTTCAAGCTAGGTTTGGTGCTAGTCCTGCTCCCCCAGCATTTACAGATCAAAATGTTTCTAGGGTTCTTACTGACAAAACAGTATTCTTCAGTTTCTAATGTGTCTTTTTATCCTGTAAAAAATAAGTGAATTAAGTTAATTGCTAACCATGACTTCAAACGAAATTTCTGTAAATCAGTGAAGGAGAGGAATAGTAGACAAAATTCTATGTAAGGACAACTCCATTCTGGTTATTTATTTTTATTCCCCTCCCCCCCTCAGTTCCCATAATCTATTGCAATGCTTCTGTACGGAGACAAAAGGGCATAATCCATACAACACTATCTCGTTTATCTCAACCTCACCTATTGGAAGCTCATTGTTTGAAAAGTTCTTGATGTTAGTGTTTGTGATATGACACTTATCAGCTTAGTGATATTCGTTAATGGAGCTGGTTGGCTTTCCTGGTGGCTGGCTGACTCAGCAGGACATGAAGATGCTTCTGGCTAAAAAGCTCAATAGCACAGAATGGCAAAAAACCTTTCGCTCATAGTTGCAGAACTGGCTAGCCTCTCTGAGGATACTGGCCAACAGGCTTTGAAGTCCCTGCTCAGGGTCACAAACTTCAAATTCTTCTAAGCCAGCTCCCCTGATTATCTGAAACCCCAGTTACTTTGGATGTCCCCTGAGATCTCTGGTTGATTGAAGTTTATAGCATAATATCATACATTTATATGGTGCTTTGGAGGATCCTATGAGATAAAATTTGCCCGGAGCTTTATGTGCTGCACTTAAATGAAGGGAGGTTGGCAGCCAAGTGGATAGCACTTTGCACAGCAGGGGGAAAGTTGGGCGCAGGACACCAGGCTAAACCCCTAGAACATAAGAACGGCCATAGTGGGTCAAACCAAAAGTCCATCTAGCCCCAGTATCCTGTCTTCTGACAGATGCCAATACCAGGTGTCCCAGAGGAAATGAACAAAACAGGTAATCATCAAGTGATCCATCCCCTGTTGCCCATTCCCAGCTTCTTGCAAACAGAGGCTAGGGACGCCATCCCTGCCCATCCTGGCTAATAGCCATTGATGGACCTATCCTCCATGAATTTATCTAGTTCTTTTTTGAACCCTGTTATAGTCTTGGCCTTCACAACATCCTCTGGAAAAGAGTTCCACAGGTTGACTGTGTCTTGTGTGAAGAAATACTTTTTTTTTTGTTTTTGTTTTTTTAAACCTGCTGCCTATTAATTTCATTTGGTAACCCCTAGTTCATGTGTTATGAGAAGGAGTAAATATCACTTCCTTATTTACTTTCTCAACACCAGTCATGATTTTATAGACCTCTATAATATCCCCCCCTTAGTCATCTCTGTTCCAAGCTGAAAAGTCCCAGTCTTGCTAATCTCTTCTCATACGGAAGCTGTTCCATACCCCTAATTATTTTTGTTGCCCTTTTCTGAACCTTTTTCGATTCCAATATATCTTTTTTGAGATGGGGTGACCACATCTGCACGCAGTATTCAAGATGTGGGCATACCATGGATTTATATAGAGGCAATATGATATTTTCTGTCTTATTGTCTATCCCTTTCTTAATGATGCCCAACATTCTGTTAGCTTTTTTGACTGCCACTGTACATTGAGAGGATGTTTTCAGAGAATTATCCACAATGATTCCAAGATCTTTTTCTTGAGTGGTAACAGCTAATTTAGACCCCATCATTTTATATAGTTGGGATTATGTTTTCCAATGTGCATTACTTTGCATTTATCAACATTGAATTTCATCTGCCATTTTGTTGCCCAGTCACCAAGTTTTGAGAGATTCTTTTGTAACTCTTTGCAGTCTGCTGGGGACTTAACTATGTTGACTAGTTTTGTACCATTTGCAAATTTTGCCACCTCACTGCTTATCCCTTTTTCCAGATCATTTATGAATATGTTGAATAGGACTGGTCCCAGTGCAGACCTCTGGGGGACACCACTGTTTACCTCTCTCTATTCTGAAAACTGACCATTTATTCCTTCCCTTTGTTTCCTATCTTTTACCCTGTTACCAATCCATGAGAGGACCTTGCCTCTTATCCCATGACAGCTTACTTTTCTTAAGAGCCTTTGGTGAGGGACCTTGTCAAAGGCTTTCTGAAAAGCTAACTACACTATATCCACTGGATCCCCCTTGTCCACATGCTTGTTGACCCCCTCAAAGAATTCTAGTAGATTGGTGAGGCATGATTTCCCTTTGCAAAAATCATGTTAATTCTTCTCCAACAAAATATGTTCATCTATGTGTCTGACAATTTTGTTCTTTACTATAGTTTCAACCAGTTTGCCCAATACTGAAGTCAGGCTTACCGGCCTGTAATTGCCGGGATCACCTCTGGAGCCCTTTTTAAAAATTGGCTTCACATTAGCTATCCTCCAGTCATTTGGTACAGAAGCTGATTTAAATGATAGGTTACAGACTACGGTTAGTAGTTCTGCAATTTCACATTTGCGTTCCTTCAGAACTCTTGGGTGAATACCATCTGGTCCTGGTGACTTCTTACTGTTTAGTTTATAAATTTGTTCCTAAACCTCCTCTAATGACACTTCAACCTGGGACAGCCCATAAATATTCTGCCATTGTATGTCTTATATCACAAGTTTTATGGCATTGATTTCCTAATCCATGATTTAGAATCATTTGGTGTATTCATTTTGTCTTTTTAGGTCAAAGGATTCAAACGAGACAATGGACTGGGGAACATTGCAGGCCATTTTAGGAGGTGTAAACAAACACTCCACCAGTATCGGAAAGATCTGGCTCACCGTCATGTTCATTTTCCGTGTTATGATCCTTGTGGTGGCTGCAGAGGAAGTCTGGGGAGACGAACAAAATGATTTTGTCTGCAACACTCTGCAACCGGGATGCAAAAATGTTTGCTATGACCACTTCTTCCCCATCTCTCACATTAGACTGTGGGCCCTTCAGCTCATCTTTGTCTCGACTCCTGCACTTCTGGTGGCCATGCATGTTGCGTACAGAAGGCACGAGAAGAAAAAGCAGTTCAGAAAGGGAGGGCAAACCTGTGAATATAAAGACATTGAAGAAATAAAATCACAAAGATTTCATATTCAGGGTCCCTTGTGGTGGACCTACACCAGCAGCATATTCTTCAGAATGATCTTTGAAGCCCTCTTTATGTATGCGTTTTACTTCATGTACAATGGCTTCCGAATGCCACGCCTAGTGAAGTGCAATGCGTGGCCTTGTCCCAACACAGTGGACTGTTTTGTTTCTCGACCCACTGAAAAGACAGTGTTTACTATTTTCATGATCGCTGTGTCTGGTATTTGCATTTTGTTAAACGTGGCTGAATTCTGCTATCTGCTGATAAAAGTTTTCCTCAAAAAGTCTCAAAGAGCACCATCTCCAAGACATCACCCCAACCATGAGACTAAAGAGGAAACTAAACAAAATGAAATGAATGAACTAATATCTGATAGCTGTCACAACACAGTCTCAGGATTTCCAAGCAGCTAAGGTGATGCAAATGTGAGGAGTCACTCGGTGTGGAGTGAATATTCCTCTTACAAAGCTGCAAATGAAATCAGCTACATTAAACAATAAAGTGGGGTGAAGGTTTAATATGTAATGTCAGGTGGGAATTAAATACCTAGTTCAAAAGAGTCAAAGCAGCATAAAAATGTGAACAGTATACAAGGATTAAATAGGAAACTGTCTCCATAAGAATATCCTTAACAAGGCAACTATGACCAGCGGAAACTCACTAGTACCTCCGGGCTAGACTCACAGAAGGGACTTAGGAGTTAGGCAACACCTAGGGACCCTGGTGCCAGTGCAATTCACAGTGCATAGGGAGAGTTAGGTGACCAAGAAGAGGATTCTCAGAAGCCTGAATGCTGAGCAGGGAGCTGCCTAAGCTAGTCAGATGTGAAATGCAGAGGAAAAGGGCAGGGCTTTGGTGCCTAAGCACCTTTGGGGATTTGGACCCTACCTCCATTTGGGATTCTTGGCCCTGAACCCTCTCCTGGAGTTAGGTGCCTAAGCCAGGTCAGACCTTTTTCATCATGAGAGCAAGACAGAACCCATTATAGCCAATTGCCCAGCAGGGTTAAGGCACTCACCTGGGACATGGGAGACCTGTTTATTTTTAAATCCCTGCTCTGCCTGATGTCCCCTGAAAGGTGAGAGACCTGATCAGGTAAACATCCTCACCAGTGGGCTGTAGAATCAATCTCTCATGGGCCTACTGATTATTTATACAAAAGGGACCTGTTTCAAGAAGAGAGACTGAGGCCTGGTCTACACTAAAAAGTTATGTTGACCCAGCTATGTCGCTCAGGGGTATGAAAAATCCAAATAGTTAAGCTGACTTAATCCTGGTGTAGATAGCGCTAGGTCAACGGAAGAATACTATCGCCTGTCAAAGAGGTGAATTAACTACAGTGACGGGAGATCCCCTCCTATTGCATTAGTGTCTACACTGACAGCGCTACGGAAGGTGGCCATTTGTTGTACTTTGAAGATGAAAAGTGTTCTATGAAACTGAAGTGTTAACAATAATAGTAATCTTGTTGGGAGAAGTGAATATCTTGTAGACGGCGACTCATCCCCAAATACCCAATAGCCTGGTGGCTAGGGCATTCTTACTGGACATGGGAGAGCTGGGTTTCAGTCCCTGCTCCACATCACTACTCCACACTGATTTAAAACAGGTCTCTGACATTCCAGGTGAGTGCCCTAACCACTGGTCTATTGGGTATTTGGAGGGGTGCACACTTGCCAGTCAGGCCCCAGAATTCCTGACTGACTCTTGTGCAGGTTAGACATGTTCTGGGCGTGCTTACCAAATTGGTCTCTGGAGAGATGGGCAGGGAAACACCTAGTTTGAAAATTCTGCTATGCCTTAGGTGTAAGGTAGGGCTCCAAGCAGCTCATTAGCTATGAGGTGGAGTCAGGTGAATATCTAGGCACCTTCAGGGTTAAGCAGTAGCTGAATGGTGCTTTTGTGATTGGTCAAAAGCACCTGTGTCCCTTTGTGAAGCTAGCCCTTTATGCATATTTGAGTCCTGAAAACTATACATTTAAGAGCAATAAGAACAAACTTTTTTTCCAGGCAAGATATTCTAGTATTACAAGATGTTTTTACTTACCTTAGTTATGCATTCACAAGTATTTTTGTAAGGTCTGAAATTCCATGTTATTTAGAGTGTGATAGTGTATGATTGAGTAGTATGGTTTTTTTTTTGTTTTTGTTTTTGTTTTTACCAGAAAAGCAGATGTAACCTCCAATACCATTTTAATAAAGAATATCAACTTTAAACATTTAGCAGACCTTCTGTAAATAATTCCATTAACATTTTACATTGCATACTGCCAATGTTATAAAATCATAACTATTATGAAAATAACCTTTATCTTCTGTTTGTTTCTCAAATGAATTCTTTCTTGTACTGTAGATAGTCATGGAACCATTTTGGTTTTTTAAATTGTAGACTGAAAATGACAAAATGGTATGAAAGTAGGAGCTATCTGGATGGAATTAGCATGAAGAAAAGTCTCAGCTAGTATAAAGAAAAAATCTTAACGAGGTCTTCTGAATAAAAAACAAACACTGTAACCTTGTGCAATGGAGTGAAAGTTTATATGTGAGTGTTTTGCCGATGACCTATAGCACTTGGTGAACCTTGATTTTTACACGCTGAGTTATTTCACTTTCCCTGCTTTCAAATACTTCAGTTAAACTTAAAAACAATACAAACCCTACAGCCAAATTCTGTCTGTCTGGTGGAAATTCCTCTGTGCATACACCAACATGTTAAACAAAAAAGCTCCGTTGGCTGGGAATGGCGAACCGCGGCCACTGGGACAGGGCCGGCTCCAGGCACCAGCTTACCAAGCAGGTGCTTGGGGCGGCCACTTCGGAGAGGGGCGGCACGCTCAGCTGTTCCGTGGCAATTTGGCGGAGGGTCCCTCACTCCTGCTCTGAGCGAAGGACCTCCTGCCGAATTGCCGCCGCAGATCGCGATCGCGGCTTTATTTTGTTTGTTTGGCTGCTTGGGGCGGCCAAAACCCTGGAGCCGACCCTGCACTGGGAGCTGCAGGCAGCCGTGCCTGCAGACAGTCAATGTAAACAAACTGTCTCACGGCCTGCCAGTGGATTATCCTGACGGGCCGCGAGCTATTTCCTGGTTAGGGGTTATACAAGCAAAAAACACATGGCCCATACCCATTTCCATTCTAGCTTCACCAGAGAATACCCCTTTCCAGCCCCTGTCACAGAGAGCTGGCAGAATGCTTCTACCTGGGTTAGAGGGGAGCTAGGATTATAGCAGCATATTTCTAGCCTGTTAACCCCCAGGTATGTACATGCCATATGGTGGAGCACCTCGCCAGAGTCTAGCTATAATGGTGATCACCATGCACTTCGGAGAGCAGGGCAGTGCTCAGGGTGAGGGCAGGCAAAGCAGAGGACACATTGCATTGGTGTCTTTTGTTGTTTGTTCTCCTTTTCTGTCTCCACCCAGAGGGTGTAAATTTCCTCCTACCAGTATAAACATGTAAACCCATTGACCTCACTAGTTACTGCTCTCTTACACTAGCATAAATGATTATACTGTTGGCTCCCATGGGTTTATTATGGTGATCCTCCTTAAGATGACCGAAGGGGGTCATTAAGGAAAGCAATTTAAAGTGTGTTTTGTGGGGGACTTTTTTTTCTTGTCTTTAAATGACTAGGAACAGAGGGTGCTCCCAGTGAATGATCCTGATCTTAGATCCCTAACTCACATCCTCTATTCTACTGGGAGAATCAACTGATAGTTGTTGATATTGCAGAACTCTGGTAGAAGAAAACTGCTGTTAATTTCTAAGCTTGTCTGCAGGCAACTGGGGTAAAAGCAACACGGTAAATTACGGAGGCCTGAATTGCTCCCTCGACCCACTGAAAACACCTACACAAGGAGGATCTGCTTGTGGATGTCTTTCTGGAATTATTCCTAATCTCTTTAGCTGTGGTTCATTAACCCACTAGTACACTGTGCGTAGGCTGAAGGGCATAGGGAACAATGTTGCGACAGTGCATGAATATCCCTGCCTTAGTAGGAATGATAAGACCATACCCTATTAAGCAGAGAAATATTTCTCCTATGGATGAAAGAACATAGCCCCAGATCACTGAGAGAGTTCAGACAGCACCATGTACAACAAGCTTGGATGGGGATGCTTTTGCAGCAGAGTGATATTTATTCCTCAGTGCAATCCTTTCTATGGGCTTTCATCTATGAATCACATACCACTAAGGTCAGTTAGACACTATCAGAAATAATCATTAACCATCTTCATTAATCTACTTGAAATAACCTTAATTTAAGCCTCTCTCCAGAATGAGTCAAAGTCTCTTCCTTACATTATGCTTTCCTTAAACAGGACATAGTTAGTTCATATTTGCATCAAAGTGCAAACCAAGGTGCAAAAATTGGATGTGGCAATAACTCTGCAGGTGGGTTTGGGGTTTTTGTTTTTTTGCTCACTCAGCTTCTAATATTTATAAATGGCAGTTTTATTCTAGCTTTCCAGCAGAATTCAGTGCAGCTTTACATCCTGTGCTGCTGTTCTTGCTGTGTCATTATTTTAAGCTTAGGTAAGTGGACACGAGAATGAGCAGTATGTCAGAATGACCTAAAACTGCAACAGGTGACAGAAATAGAAGTGGAGTCCCTATATAAGCCGTGTTCTATTCAGGCTCGTACCCCACACACGTTACTGTGGTATCCAAGTCCAGAAGCTAATGTACTTATAACCAGCTCCTGTCTAGTCTGTATTCAGGCTTTTTATAAATAAAGAGGCAAATTCTCTTTTAAGTTACAAAATTCATTGACTTTAACAGAGTTGTTCAGTTGTCACTGAGAAGAGAATTTGGCTCTGACGTTGTGAATGATGTAATGATTGAACTGCACATCACAGACCCGTAAATATATGAAACCGGTTCACATCCCCTGACTCCTGTTAATTACACAGAAACAAATCTTATCTAAATTGACCCTCATCCATTATATTAAGCTTCACTCAGACCTACACAGAAATTGGAATTTCATCCGAAACCTGTCTGGTTTCCTGCCAGCATGCTCACTCAGCAGCCAGCCTGGTGGGGAGCTAACAGCTTAGCAGCTCTGGCTCCCAAATCTATCTTAGGTACTCATATGGCCCCTAGCATTGTAATATCTGAGCCCCTCAGAATCTTTAATGGATTTATCCTCACAATACTCCTGTGAGATAGAGAAGTACTATTAGCAGCTCCATTTTACAGATGGGAACTGAGTCAAAATGCTATGCCAAGATCACAGGAAGTCTAGCAAAGCAGGGAATTGAACCCAGCTCTCCCATGTATTGCCTAGGGTATTGCCCTGCTTATGGACCCACCTTCCTCTGCATCTTGGTTGGTAGGCTAATAGGGAAGTGGGTTTTGCTGGCTCCCAAGCTCCCTGCCTTGCATCGCCTGGACTTCCAGGGCCCACAACTTCAGGGCAGACTGCCCATGTCAGGATCCTTTTTCTTTCAGAAAGAATTTTGAAGTTTTTGGTTTTCATTCCAAATCAGAATGAAACCAGATTTCAAAATATCAAACTCCTCCACAAAAGGGAATGACCTTTCTCCTCCTAGCTGTACAGCTAGGATAAATCCTATAGCTCTTGTCTCACTTCCAGTTGATGACTAATGCCAGAAAAAAAATCAAACAGTGTCAACTGGAGATGGGCAGAACAACATTTGGATAATTTCTCTTTATACCTATGGAAGTGTATGTCAAAGGGAAACATATACGTAAGATCCCACTCCAACTGAACAGTTTAGATGTCTGGCAACCTAGTTTGAAAATCTGTCCCACTAAGTTTATTCCTGTCCCTAGTAGCACATGCCATGTCTGGAGTAATTCTTATATGGCATTTATTCCTCTCTTTTGCACTTGCCATGATCTTGATTTCAGACACAGACAAAATGACTGAATTTGAAACGGGCATGTTAAGGTAAAAAACATCCATTTGGCCATTCCATGCCCTCTTTCCCCCCCAGATTTGCTAAGGCAAACACAGATGTGATGGGCAGTCATAGCTTAGGGCTTGTCTACACTTACCGGAGGATCAACGCTGTGGCGATCGATGCATCTAGTGAAGACCCACTAAATCGACCACCGATCGCTCTCCCGTCGACTCCTGAACTCCACCTGATTGAGAAGAGTAAGAGGAGTCGACGGGCGAGCAACTCCCATCGACGTCACATAGTGTGGACTCCACAGTAAGTAGATCTAAGCTACATCGATATGAGTTACACTATTCATGTCACTCAAATTGTGTAGTTTAGATCGCCTTTTCCCTTTAGTGTAGACAAGGCCTTAGGTCAGCCATCCCCATAACTTTAGAAGTTGAAGTCTTCTTGGAAGCCTGAAAAGACTATGATGGTCTCAGTCTACTTTCCAGCAGATGAGTATCCACATCACAAACACTCCTATGGTGATTGTCACTGCTGATGTCTGTCTATCAGCAGAGACCCCCAAGGAAGGCATTGGCATGGAAACTCAACTACCCATTCACCTCCTAGAAATAGAATCATAGAATCATAGAATATCAGAGTTGGAAGGGACCTCAAGAGGTCATCTAGTCCAACCCCCTGCTCAAAGCAGGACCAATTCCCAGCTAAATCATCCCAGCCAGGGCTTTGTCAAGCCGGGCCTTAAAAACCTCCAAGGAAGGAGACTCCACCACCTCCCTAGGTAACGCATTCCAGTGTTTCACCACCCTCCTAGTGAAATAGTTTTTCCTGATATCCAACCTGGACCTCCCCCACTGCAACTTGAGACCATTGCTCCTTGTTCTGTCATCTGCCACCACTGAGAACAGCCGAGCTCCATCCTCTTTGGAACCCCCCTTCAGGTAGTTGAAGGCTGCTATCAAATCCCCCCTCATTCTTCTCTTCTGGAGACTAAACAATCCCAGTTCTCTCAGCCTTTCCTCATAAGTCATGTGCTCCAGACCCCTAATCATTTTTGTTGCCCTCCGCTGGACTCTTTCCAATTTTTCCACATCCTTCTTGTAGTGTGGGGCCCAAAACTGGACACAGTATTCCAGATGAGGCCTCACCAATGTCGAATAAAGGGGAACGATCACGTTCCTCGATCTGCTGGCAATGCCCCTACTTATACAGCCCAAAATGCCGTTAGCCTTCTTGGCAACAAGAAATGATTCCTCCAGGCCAGGCATGAGGCACATTGATGGGCCTCTGTGGGGAAACTTGGGTTGCTGCTGCCCCTTCTCAAAGTCTCCTGTTGAGAATAAAGAGCTGCATCTCCAGGGCTTCCAACCAAGAAATTTACACAAGCACTAAATTCACACTACACTACATAGGCTGCCAGCAGCACTCAGGATCATTCCAGCAGCCATGGATTGTAGGGCCTCACTAGCCATGCTTACCCCACAGTCAAGGGGAAAGAGGGCCTGAGCAGGACCCAGTGCAGGGATTGTCCTATGTTGGGGAAATCCTCAGTAGGCTGGATCCATGGGTTCTCCCCCCCACTCCCTACCACCCCTTTGTATCTTCACCCTGGAGCACAAGGGCCACAGGAGGCTGAAGCAGCTGGCCCATTGGATCTGGTCCATGCAGCACCTGGACATTCATTGAAAAGTGTTCCATTGTGTTCATCATCATCATCATCCTGCTGGGAGAAGTTAACACCTTGTAGTCCGGCTCTTACTGCACTCAAGCACGCTCTTTCATGGCTGACAGGCAGTCCTAGCAAGGGGTCCAACTGTTTCCAGGAAAGACCGCCCAGCTGCACATGCTGAAGTGGGTTTTGGTCATTATTAACGTAAGAGACCTTCCATGATTTCAAGCAGCATCTCAATGCCCATTTCCTGACCCATCATATGTCAGGGGTGACCACCCGCTCCTCTGGGGTCACCTCCCTTCCCCAACTTACGGCGGCCCATGGAAGAACGATAGTCTGAGGTGGCACCAACTATGTGGGGAGAGGGAACGCAGAGACACTCACAAGCAGCCAACTCAACAGGGGCTGTTAGACAGTGCTGAAGGTGTTAGGCAGTTTGCCTCTATTTTCACTCTGGACAGTCTCTCCCCTATCCTGTTTGGCTGTGCCCTCCAAATTCCCCCTCCCCCTCAGTCTCACTCCACCAGCCCTGCATGCTCTCGGCCCTTTTTTCCACCCCCCCCCCCGCTCCCTTCTTTGTATTTTTTTTTTCATTTAGCTCAGGGGTCTCAAACTCAATTTACCTTAGGGCCAGTGCCAGTCCTCAAATTCTCCCAGTGGGCCAATAATGTCAGTGAAAATGGTGTTCAGAAAAGAAAATGTTTATATTGCATTTTTTATTTCGAATTTCTTAGAAATAAGAAAACTGTCATACAACTTTATACAATTCTTTGTCTGCCAGAGAGTTTTTAGTGTTTGCCAGACATCTGGCAATGCTTCAGTTCTGTCAGTTTGTTGATGTTTGGCCTCAGTGACTGAGCAGTTGAAACCTTCACGATTGCAGCAAGGTGTGCATCAGATAGTTGTGTTCGATATTTTGACTCGTTCACATTCATTGTGGAAAAAAGTGATGCTGCCTCCATGGCTGACTCTGCCCGACAACTAATGATGCTGTATCTCTGTCCCTCTCCCCCCAGCCGATGGGAGCTGCGGGTGGGGTAGGCGGTGCCTGCAGACAACCTTGCCGGCAGCATGTCTGCATGCATCTCTCCTACACGGGCTGCAGTGGTGAGGTTCTTGGGCCGCAGGTGGCCCGCGGGCCGGGACTTTGAGACCACTGATTTAGCTAATCCCCAAGCACCAAAACCCCTT
Source organism: Trachemys scripta elegans (assembly GCF_013100865.1). Lineage (NCBI taxonomy): Eukaryota > Metazoa > Chordata > Testudines > Emydidae > Trachemys > Trachemys scripta. The sequence goes on from NC_048298.1 coordinate 307,065,770, forward strand.
ACAAAGCATTAAATAAAACTGGTGGCATTAGCATGTTTTCAGACCTTCACACTGCTAATGTGCTATACTCCCTCCCTCCGCCCAATGTCTGTCTGGTCTAGAGTGTAAAATCTTCCAGGTATGGACTGTCTACTCCTCAGTGTCTGTACAGTACTAGTATGTGGTGGAGGAGGCGGGGGAGGGGGATAGGCAATCGTAGCTGATCCTTAAGCATTACCATGATAAACAATGAGTAATAATAAATCATCTGCTACAGGACTAAACTACTGCCCCTGATTGCCTAAAACAGTTTTCTGGATTAGTTTCCTGTTTCTAAATTATGCTGTCACCTGAGTTACTCCCTGGCGGAAAAGACCGGGTGTGGTGGCTACTTTCTGTCACTCTACTTCTGAGAGGAATCAGGTGTGCTTCACCAAGTAATCCAGTGTCAAGTCTCTGTACTGCCCTCTGCTGTAAACGCGGGTCTCTGCAAGTCATGTTATTGTTCTAATAGCATCATCCGATTTCATATATCCGACAATAGAGTCCCATTATTTGGCACCTATGGGTTATAACTGCTCTTCCCTTTAAATGCCAGCAGTTGTACTAAATTAGCTGATTCGTGGCAAAAGTAACAACTGATGACGCAAATCGATAATGGTTACCTTGCCTTTCATCTTTGTCATCTGATGCCTGCTGGACTTTCCTTACTGGCTGTGGAATCCATGGAACTCTTCTCCCACTAGTGGTTTGTCTTCACTGGTGAGTTATCACGTTATAGCTCGAGTGTTCCAGCAACTTGACACCCTCCACACACAGCAACTCAACGCCTGTCTCTCAGCTGGTGATAGCATGAGTTGGGCAGCACAACCGGGAGGGTATAGAACATGTTGAGTGAGCTCAGCTGCTAACACCATCTCTCTGTAGTGTGCATACAGGCTAGGGCGGCAAGAGAACAATCAAGGACTGCTAGTCTGTCAAAGTCTTCCCGCAATTCTGCCAGGGACCTCTCACCCAATGGTGTTTTCTTGCCACCTACCTATTCCCTGCTTCTGAATCAGAACTCCCCTATCACTGCATATATGCCTATTCAGCAGTCGTTCCCCATGTTTGCATGTAGCTTTCAGTACCAGCAACTGCAATTGCACTCATTTTTACAAAGCTCCATAGTTGTGTGTGGTCAGGGTTGAGTCACTGGGACACAAGCTACAGCATGTGGTAACTCACAAGGAAAGACAGACCCACAGATATCCTCTGAATGGGAGAATGAGAGCCTGTGGCTGCAGATTAGCCCATGTTTGACTTAGCTTCTGCCTCCAAGCATTTTTCTGATGACATGTTAAGCATAGAAAACTTCTCCAAGGCACAGCACTCGTGTTTTTGCCCTGAAAATCCCCTTTCTGGTGAAAATATAAGATGATACAAACAGATCACTCAGGTTGAAATTACAGTAATTAGCAGCTGTATTCTACTTCTGCAGTGGAGGCTGGATTTGAGCGAACGCACACTTTTATATAAAATTAGTTCATTCAGGGATTGGCTGGTAGTGGGATAATAATGACAGAAATATATTTTTTTTTCAGAGTTTAAAATCAGAAGGGACCATTAATCTTCTAATCTGACCTCCTATATTTCATTAGGCCATTAACTTTCACGCAGTTAGTCCACTGTTTAGACCAGTATTTAGGAGGAGGGAAACCACCAACTGTTCAAAAAGTGCTGATGACAGCTCAGCCAAGGCCAGAGGCAGAGACCATATCCACTCCAGAAGCTATCTGTCCAAGCATCTTGGGCAGCTGACATCTAGTGTAGGGCCACCTGTGTAGCAGCCTCTCACCTGTTTGAGGCAATGCTTATCAAGTCTCCACAGGCAGCCCTACATTTTACTCCACATATCAGGAAGTCACCAGACAAACCCTGAAAAGTCGCTAGATGTAGCAGTTTAAGCACTGAGAAGGAGTAAAAAATGTCACCGAACAAAATTTCCAGAGAATTAAACAGAGAATTATATATACACACACACACACAGAGGGCTTGTCTACACTGAGACGTTGTCGACAAAACTTTTGTCTTTCATGGATACTTAAAAAAAGCCCCCCCATGAAAAACAAAAGTTTTGTGCTGCGTAGTGTAGACAAGTGCGTGCGCGCACACACACACACACACACAGGTGAGTATAATCACAAAATCATTCAAAAGCAGCTCAACAGTCTTATTAAAATCCATTCCATGTTCTTCTTATTCTGTTGCACACCCGAAGCAACTACAACTGTACACTGTCATCATCAGGAGGGCGCCCTCTGCTCATTGGGAAGGAAACTGCAGCCCTCTGCTCATTGGGAAGGGCGCTCTGTACACTGCAGCCCAGGTTGGCTGGGGTTGGTTAATTTCAGCTGAGCCTCCCTTTCTTGGCAATCTGGATTTGAGCCAACAGGTGAGTGAAAGGGAGAGCCCAGAACCAGGGGGACAGAGCAAGTGCCACTCAGACTGGGTTTCTTCAAATATAAAAACCTAACTCCTTGGCTAGCATGAGCACTGGAGACAGGCGTGGAAAGGGATAGAGAACTGCATAGGGTGGACTTAGGGCACCAGTCAGCAGGGCCGCCAAGAGCGGGTTCGGGCCCCGGTGAAAAAAAATTTTCGGGCCACCCAGCAAGGGCGGACCAGCTAAACAGGGCCGACGAGAGAGGGGGGGAACTGGGAAAGCCGGGCCCCGGGCCCCAGGCCCCCTTCCGGACCGCTTGGCCCCGGTAATTTGTACCGGCTTCCCCCTCGTCGGCCTTGCCAGTCAGCCTTCTGCTCTCTATGTGCCAAGTCAGGTGCATAGACAACACTGCCACTCCCTTAGTCTTGCCACCCTAGGCAGATGCACAGCCTGGTTGTAATGCAGAGCTGGATCTGCCTGTTATATGCCCAGAATTTCCACTTCTATCTCCAACAAACAACTGAGGTATTTTAAAATAATGTTAAAATTTTCCAGCTGCGCTAAAATTTTGGGTCCTGATCCAAAGTCCATTGAAATCATTTGGAAGACTTTCATTGAGTTTGACTTCAGTGGGTTTGGACCTTCAGGCCCTCAAGAAGGGGTGTCACCCTTTCCTGACACCATATTACATAATGTGTAGTACTTTGCATCATCAAAGCCTTTCATGCACAACTATCTAATTCTTGTGACACGTCACAACACCCTTGTGAGCTAAGAAATGATTATTCCCTTTAAACAGGCATCCACCCTGTCTGAAATTAATGCTGTCCAGGTGTAGTTCTAACTGACACACCTACCTGGACATCTATTCACTCTTTCAAACTCATTCTAGTCATTTCCAGCCATGGAGCAACTGAACAAAATAGCCGCTGACTGCTATAGAAACCTATCCAGGATTGTTGCTTGATGGATCAAAGTGAAAGGAGGAGGACTTGATAAGATGCTTTGGATGTGAGCCCTTTAAAACAAACATGGGGCCTGATTCTCTAATGCCTTGCACATTGTTTACTCATCAATGCCTGTACTAAGTAAGTGCAAAGTGGATATAAAATATTTTCAAATCAGACTAGTAGTATTTTACACTCATTTTGCAAAAGATTAAGCACATACACAAGGTGCAAAGCATTGGAGAATCAGGTTCATGTTCTTTGTTCAAACCTGGCGAAGCAGGACTGATATAGAAATGCAGGATGGGAAGAGACTTCGGTAGGTCATCTAGTCCAATCCCCTGCACTGAAGCAGGATTAAGTATTATCTAGTTTTATCAGTTAATGTTCATTTGAACATGTTACAGCAGTACTTTGCTATTATGAAATACACAGAGGCCCTAGCTAATCTAATCTCTGTTCTATCCCTTTTCTCAGTCCTCCCCTCTATGTTGCCTTTTTAAATTGTCAACACATCAGGACAGCGGGCCTGTTTTAGGGCAAGTCTACACTACAAAATTAAGTCGACCTAAATTACGTTGCTATACAGCCACGGCACATTGCTTTTGCATGTCGACACTACAGTCCTAGTGTCAGCAGCATGGGTCCTAATCAGGAGTGCTTGCATCAATTTAACTGATAGTGTTGGGCATTGTGGGATGGTTTCTGAAAGGCAGCAACAGTTGATGTAAATAACACAGTGTCTAAACTGACACTGCATCAACCTAACTACATCAACGTATGCCTCTTGTGGGGGTGGCGTTATTAAGTCAGTGTAGCGGGCAAGTTACATTGGTGTGAGTTACATTTTAGTGCAGACACTTAGAGAGTTAGATCAACCTAAGCTGCCATACCTCAACCTTACTCTGTAGTGTAGACCAGGCCTTATGCTATGTCTGGGCAGCACCTAATGAACTGTTGGGGAATTGCTAAATAAAAGGAATATAAGAACAGACATACAGAGTCAGACCTATGGGCCACCTAGCCCAGTAGCCTGTCTTCCAACAGTGGCCAATGCTAGGTGTTTCAGAGGGAATGGACAGAACAGGTAATCATCAAGTGATCCATCCCCTGTCGTCCACTCCCAGCTTCTGTCAATCAGAGGCTAGGGACACACAGAGCTTGGGGTTGCCTCCCTGACCCTCCTGGCTAGTAGCCATTGATGGACCTATCCTCCATGAACTTATCTAGCTTTTTTTTTTTTAACCCCATTATAGTTTTGTCCATCACAACATCCCTTGGCAACAAGGTCCACAGGTTGACTGTGTATTGTGTGAAGAATAGTACTTCCTTCTATTTGTTTTAAACCTGCTGCCTATTAATTTAATTGCGTGACCCCTGGTTCTTGTGTTATGTGGAGGGGTAAATAACACTTCCTTATTCATTTTCTCCACACCATTCATGATTTTACAGACTTTTATCAGATCCCTTTTAGTCATCTTTTTTCCAAGCTAAAAAGTCCCAGTCTTTTTAAACCTCTCCTCCTTTTTAATTGCTCTCTGTTCCACACCCAGAATCATTTTTGTACCTTTTCCAATTCTACTATATCTTTTTGAGATGTGGCAACCAGAACTGCACACGTTATTCAAGGTGTGGACGTACATTGGAATTATATAGTGGCATTATGATATTTTCTGTCTTATTACCTATCCCTTTCCTAATGGTTCCTAACATTCTGTTAGCTTTTTTGACGCCGCTGCACATGAAGCAGATGTTTTCAGTGAACAATGACTCCAAGATCTCTTTCTCGTGTGGTAAAAGCTAATTTAGACCCCATCATTTTGTATTTATAATTGGGATTATATTTTCCAGTGTGCATTACTTTGTATTTACCAACATTGAATTTCATCTGCCATTTTGTTGCCCAGCCACCCGGTTTTGTGGGATCCCTTTGTAACTCTTTGCAGTCCACTTTGGAATTAACTATTTGAGTAATTTTGTATCTTCTGCAAATGTACCGTTTACCCCTTTTTACAGATCATTGATGAGTATGTTGAAGAGCTTTGGTCCCAGTACAGACCCCCTGGGGGGTACCACCATTTACCTCTTTCCATTCTGAAAACTGACCATTTATTCCTACCTTTTGTTTTTTGTCTTTTAACCAGTCACTGATCCATGAGAGGACCTTCCCACTTATACCATTACTGCTTACCTTGCTTAAGAGCCTTTGGTGAGAGACCTTGTCAAAGGCTTGCTGAAAGTCCAAGTACACTATATCCACCGGATCACCTTGGTCCACATGTTTGTTGACCTTCTCAAAAAATTATAATCGATTGTCAAGGCATGATTTCCCTTTACAAAAGCCGTGTTCACCCTTGCCCAACATATTGTTTTTGTCTATTTGTCGGATAACTCTGTTCTTTACTATAGTTTCAACCAATTTGCCTGGTACTGAAGTTAGACTTACTGACCTGTAACTGTCAGGATTGCTTTTAGAGCCTTTTTAAAAAATTGTTGTCATATTAGCTATCCTCAAGTCATCTGATACAGAAGCTGTTTTAAATGATAGATTACATATCACAGTTAGTAGTTCTGCAATTTCATATTTGAGTTCCTTCAGAACTCTTGTGTGAATACCATATGGTCCTGGTGACTTATTATTGTTTAATTTATCAATTTATTCCGAAACCTCCTCTACTGACACCTCAATCTGAGACAGTTCCTCAGATTTTTCACCTAAAAAGAATGGCTCAGGTGTGGGAATCTCCCTCACATCCTCTGCAGTGAAGACAGATGCAAAAAAATAATTTAGCTTCTCTGCAATTGCCTTGTCTTCCTCAAGTGCTCCTTTAGCACCAGTTGCCTGACTGATGTACTTAAACTTTTTTTTTGCTGTTTGTGTTTGAGTCTTTGGCTAGTTACGCTTCAAATTTTTTGACCTGCCTAATTACACTTTTACACCTGACTTGCCAGAGTTTATGATCCTTTCTATCTTCCTCAATAGGATTTTACTTCCAATTTTTAATTTTTTAAATAACTACTACTATTACTTATGCAATCAAAGATGACCAATAAAAGAAAAGTATTGTGCTTGTGCCCTTTTATGCTTCTTCATGAGATATAAAAAAGTCCTGAAAGAATAGCACCAGGACAGCTTCGCTGTCTAGGTTAAGTTCCTATTGTGCCACTGGAACTCATAGATTCAAAAACCAGAAGGGATTATTAAGTCTTCTAGTTTGCCCTCCTGTATATCACAGGCCAAAGAATTTCACCCAGTTACTTCTGTACTGAGCCCAGTAACTTGTGTCTGGGTGTACCTACAATGGGTGTGTTCCCATATCCTGGCTTTCTTGTTAGCCACACTCATCTCTGAGAGTCCACACAGCAGAGCCACATGCTCACCATACACTGTATACCTCATGCTTAGGGCTCTACCAAATTCACAGCCATGAAAAACGTATCACAGACTGTGAAGTCTGGTCTCTCCCGTGAAATCTGGTCTTTTGTGTATTTTTACCCTATACTATACAGATTTCACGGGAGAGACCAGCGTTTCTCAAACCGGGGGTCCTGACCCAAAAAGGGGTTGGAGGAGAGGGGTGTCGCAAGATTATTGTAGGGGGGTCATAGTACTGCCACCCTAACTTCTGCGCTGCTTCAGCACGGGGTGGCCAGAGAGCAGTGGCTGCTGGCCGGGCACCCAGCTCCTGAAGGCAGTGCCCGGCCAGCAACAGCACAGATTTAAGGGTGGCAATACCATACTAGCCCACCTTTCCTTCTGTGTTGCTGCCTCCAGAGGTGGACGGCTGGAAAGTGGCAGTTGCTGGCCGAGGGCCCAGCTCTGAAGGCAACAGCACAGACGTAAGGGTAGCCATACCATACCATGCCATCCTTACTTCTGCACTGCTGCTAGTGGAGGCTCTGCCTTCAGAGCTGGGCTTCTGGCCAGCAGCCACTGGTCTCTGGCCACCCAGCTCTGAATGTAGTGCTGCCACCAGCAGCAGAACAGAAGTAAGAGTGGTAATACCACAACCCCCCCTACAATAACTTTGCAACCTCCCCCCTCCACCCCGCTTACAATCCCCTTTTGGGTCGGGACCCCTACAGTTACAACACCCTGAAATTTCAGATTTAAATATCTGAAATCATGAAATTTACAATTTTAAAAATCCAATGACTGTGAAATCGACCAAAATGGACTGCGAATTTGGTAGGGCCCTACTCATGCTGCAGTGACACGTGTTTCATGATAAGATTTCTAGGGATATCCCAGGAACCCTAGTGCTGCACCACCTGGAGCTGCTCTAGGAATTGGTTGGTGGTATGTTGTGGGAGAACTTGTCTGTCCTCCACAGACCCCTGTGGAGAAGTGATTGCCAGGCAGGTCTTACTGTGACTTACCAAGGGGTGGTGGCCATTAGAAATATTCCTGAAATACTAGCAGGCTTTCAGAGAATGGGGTTCCCCAGCTGGCTGGGACCACTGTAGGCTATAAGTCAGGGGTGGGCAAACTATGGCCTGTGGGCTGCATCCAGCCCGCCAGCCATTTTAATCTGACCCTTGAGCTCCCGCTGCGGAGCAGGGTGGGGGCTTGCCCCGCTCTGGTGCTGCAACTGGGGATCAAGGTCGGGGGCTGCTCCGCATGGCTCCCAGAAGCAGCGGCATGTGCCCTCTCTGGCTTCTATGCATAGTGGCAGCCAGGGAGCTCCGCTCCACACGCTGTCCCTGCCCCAAGTGCTTTCCCCGCAGCTCCCATTGGCCAGGAACCGTGGCCAATGGGAGCTGTGGGGGCGGTGCCTGCGGACGAGGCAGCATGTGGAGCGGAGCCCCCTGGCTGCCCCATGCATAGGAGCTGGAGGGGGGACATGCCACTGCTTCTGGAGCTGCTTCAGGTAAGCACTGCCCCAGAGCCTGCACCCCCTCCCACTCCCCAACCCTCTGCCCCATCCCTGATCCCCCTCCCACCCTCCAAACCCCTTGGTCCCAGCCCAGAGCCCCCTCCTGCACCCTAAACCTCCCATCCCTAGACCCACCCCAGAGTCTGCACCCCCAGCCGGAGCCCTCACCCCTCCCACACCCCACCTCCCCAGCCAGAGCCCTCACCCCCTCCCGCACCCCAACCCCAATTTGGTGAGCATTCATGGCCCGCCATACAATTTCTATACCCAGATGTGGCTCTCGGGCCGAAAAGTTTGACCACCCCTGCTACAAGTATACATATTTGCTAGGGAAGGCAAAGGTAAGCCAGAGCGCCGGGAGGAGGGTGGAGAGCCCGGCTGGGGCTCTCCGCTCTCCCCGGCGGCCAGAGCGCCGGGGGGAGGGCGGAGAGCCCCCGGTGGCCAGAGCGCCGGGAGGAGGGCGGAGAGCCTTGCTAGGGCTCTCCGCTCTCCCCGGCGGCCAGAGTGCCGGGGGGAGGGCGGCCAGAGTGCCGGGAGCAGGGCGGAGAGCCTGGCTGTGGCTCTCCGCTCTCCCCGGCGGCCAGAGCACAGGGGGGGAGGGCGGAGAGCCCAACTGGGGCTCTCCGCTCTCCCCGGCGGCCAGAGTGCCGGGGGGAGGGCGGAGAGCCCCCGGCGACCAGAGCACTTGGGGGAGGGCGGTGAGCCCGGCTGGGGCCCCGCTCTCCCCGACTGGAACGCCGGGGGGAGGGCGGTGAGCCCGCTGCGGCTCCGCTCTCCCCGGTGGCCGGAGCGCCGCGGGAAGGGCGGCGAGCCCAGTCGTGGCCCCGTTCTCGGGCCGGAGCGCCCCGCCGCGCCGCCCCCCTCCAGGCGCCGCTCCAAGCACATGCTTGGTGGGCTGGTGCCTGGAGCCAGCCCTGAACCCTAGATCATAAGCTACCAAAAGACTGAATGCTGTAATACGCACGTTTGACTAAACCGCTGACAGGTAACAAGAAGATGCTAGTTTATACCAGCTTGAGACATTTTAAAGTTAGGTACATCAGCAGATGTCTGACCACAAGAATGCCATGGTAACTAATGGACATATAGGCTAAGGAACTTGAGGTAAAAGGCCGAGTAACCTATGGGAGAAAGGCACCCCAGCATTAGTAGGGTGAGGAAATACAGATAAGGAAAAGGGGATGAATCTGCTATTGAATACGCATTAGGCACAGTGGCGTCATTATAACACATTATCAAAGCTTTATCCCAGCCTGCAAGCCTTGGGAGGGGCCAGGATGACACTCACTGGTCCTGGTGACAAGGAAGATGATGTTGAGGAGGAGGAAAATAATGACTAACACTTCAAGTTGTTCTGCAAGGGATGGTGTGAGTTAGTATATGGGAGCTCAGACGCTCATTCTGTGTTATCTCTATCTACCTTGCTGGGTGGAGTGTTTGTGATTTTGCTAACTGGGCTAATAAAACTATTGCAAAGTTGGAAGCTTTTCCTTAGTGTAACTTTAGTGCCCTCATGGCCAAGATGGAATCTGCTCTGAAGAAAGCTCTGACAGATGGAGGGTCTGTGGCTCCTGGGCAGCTCTGAGGCCTCATCCCCCAGCCGGAGCTGTGTCGGGGTAAGAGCCGCGTGGGCAGCTATGGGGAGCCGCGGACCCTCCTGCCCTGGGGGGTGCCCGTGGTGTGGAGACATGGACCAGGGATTGCTCTTGGCCCCTCCACCCTGGGCAGATGGCGGTCCACAGCTTCTGGCTAACTCCAGCTTCTGGCTTTGCCAGGGGTGGGGCCTCAGGGGGAAATGGAGGGGCAGAAGTGGGGCCACAGAGGGGGACAGGGCCTCTGTTCCCCACCCCACTTTTGTGAAGGCTCTGCTGCCCCTAGCAGACACTGAGCAATGTGTCTGCACTCAGAGTTCAGGAGTCCTGGGCAAAGTTTCAGTCCAGTGGAGAGTCATGGGTATTCCTGGTCATCTGCAACATCAATAATCTTACCCCAACAAACTCCTCCGGTGCCCTCTTCTGCTGCTCTCTGCAAACCCATTCTCTAAAGTTAGCTTCATCTTAATGGCAAAGCATCATGGGAGTCTTGTTCCCAGGGAATCCTTAAAATCTTTCTTGGCCTATCTTCAATGTCAACACAGTGGTAGATGAACTTCACTCTTGGCAAAAGCAAATAATATACAGTGGAATATTCAAGGAATAATTTGATATAATAATCCTCATTACTGGCTTCTATTTTAAATGTAACTGTTCAGGAGTTAGACCTGGTTGTCACTGTTGACAATTCAATATGTGCAGCAGCAACCAAAAAAGCAAACAAAATCTTAAGATGTATAAGGAAGGAAAATAATAATGAAAAATTGATCATACCATTATGGAAGTCAATAGAACATGCACCCTTTCCTGGAATAGAGGATGCAGTTTGGGATACCCTATCTCAAAAATAAAAAGACAAATCAGAAATAGAAGGGGTTCACAGATAGCTGATAAGATAGCTGATGATGATAGGTCCATCAATGGCTGTTAGCCAGGATGGGCACGAATGGTGTCCCTAGCCTGTTTGCCAGAAGCTGGGAATGAGCGAGAGGGGATGGATCACTTGATGATTACCTGTTCTGTTCATTTCTTCTGGGGCACCTGGCACTGGCCACTGTCAGAAGACAGGATACTGGTCTAGATGGACCTTTGGTCTGACCCAGTAGGACCATTCTTATGAGAATGATTAGAGGTATGGAGAGACTCCTTTATGAGGAGAAATGGAAGAGAGTGGACTGTTTCATTTAGGACAGAGACAAATAATAGGGGACATGATAGCCATATACAAATTAACGAATGGACTAGAAAAGGTAAGTCAGGCACTCCTGCCCCTTTCTCAGTCATAAAAAAGACCAAAGGGAATTCAATGAAAATGAAAGGCAGCAAATTTCAAACCATAACTTTTTACACAACACACAATCTATGAAACTCTTTGCCACATGATATTACTAAGTTCAAGAGTTTAGCAGGATTCAGAAAAGGACTGGACTTTAATATAGTTGATAGGAACACACATTTAAATTAGGATTCTTTCAAAAGAAAAATATTCTTAACGTTTGGAAGAGATATAAGCTCTCCTACTTAAGAGGAGAAGCTAACCTCTTTCTTGGTGAACGGATGAAAAAGAAATTTCTCTTGTAGACAAATTACAATTATCCACCTGTAGTGGGACAGCTGCCCCACTCCTGGAGAACAGGGGTTAAAACAGCCAAGCTAGGCTGATTGGAGTAGCAGCCACAGCTGTGGCCAGCTCAATTAGGGCCCAGCTGGCCCTGATAAGAGGGCTTTGGGCCAGAAGAGAAGGAGTCTCACTCTAGCCCTGAAGTGGTATGGGCTAGCTGCCTGAGAGAAAGGTACCTGGGAATAAAGTAGGGCTGGGGAAAGGCAAGAGGAGCTCCAGTCTGGCAAATCCCAGGCTGCAGGCCTTGCTAAGGGCCAAAACAGGTACTGGGGTTGCAGAGACAGCAGCCCAGAGATAGGCAGAGGTAGCTAGTCCAACCTCCTTGCCAATGATGAGTGGCCATGACAGACTGCACTCTGTCTCAGTGAGCGTGGGCTAGATGATGACTGACAGTAGCCACTGAGGCAAGGTGGGTTTAGAGAGTTGGAGGTTCTCTCGCCCTCCTCTGAAATATGGTATTGATTGCTGTCAGAGACAGGATACAGACCCAGGTGACTCGCAGGGCTGGGAGTGTAAAGCTGACTGGGAAGCTTAAACTGACACTTTCCTTACACCTTTTTCAAATCTGTGCATGTATGTGTTCAGATTATGGGTCACGGTGTGCTCTTCTCCAGCCATTACTCTTATAAACAGATAAAATGTGACTATACAACCAGGTAAGTTGCTGTACAATTTTCCTTTTGAATTCTCCACATAGTTGTTTTCCAGAACCTAAGCTTCCACTTAAAAAATACTGAGTTTCTTCTTGTTACCAAGAAAGCTTTCAAAATGTGAGTCCAATGAATCAATCCAATACAGTGATGTCTGCAGACAGGCTGGGGCAATACGCTGAAAGGTGTGATCTACTCGCTCCCCAAAATGTAAAATTACCTCTACCCCTTTCCACAATTCTCTCTCCAGTGTCCACACTTCCAACTGTCTCCTGGCTGCCATCATGGGTGGTGGGTGAACATCCCCTTCAGGGAGACTAGTCCTCTGGCCCCATCCCTTCTGCCTGAGGTCCCATCCCCTACCCGCCAGAGCTCTGAGGCCCCCTCCCAACCACCACCCCATGTCTGTTGGAGCCCCAGGCTGGCCCCAGCTGTGGAATGAGAAACGCGCCGGGCAGCGCCTCCCCTCCCAAGCTGCCTGGCAAAAAAGCAAAAGCTCTTCCCTAAGAACTAGAGTTTTTTATATGAGCCATGCAGGTTCCAGGGTGGCTGAGGAGGTGGTATTTGCTACTCAGCTTCCTGGGTTCATCAGTAATTTCCCTGGACTCCAGGGAGATTACTGGTGAACCTGGGAAGCTGAGTAGGAAATACCACCTCCTCAGCTGCCCTGGAACCTGTATGGCGCATAATAATAAGCGAAAACTTCCTCTGGTGAAGCCCATCCCATGCAAACCCCCCAAACCCTGCCTCCCTGGCCTATTATATCCTATAGTTGCCAGAAAACAACATAATTTCTGAGGCCTCCCTGGGTGCCAACCCAGCTGCTAAGACCTTCAGCTTCTCCCTTTCCCTCAACACCAATTTCTACAATATAATTACACAGTACATACCAACACCAGCAATTTATTGAAAATGTAGGGCAGTGTAAAATAAATTGAATATCAGAAATAATAAACAACAAGGGTGACTGTACTGATTCTATTATACTATGTAGGAGATGAGGGACAGAAAACTGAAGAGGATTTGAGGTGGAATGCTGCATAATTTAGGTCTGCCAGATAGGAAACTGAGTCTTGCTTGTATGTGTGACCATGATTGTTCATACTGGCAATGCAGAGGTAAGCAGAGACTGAATGAGCTCTCCCCTGACATCTAGTGGTGAGCTGTGGAAAAAGGCTTCAGGAGCTGATCTCATTTGCATGGGAATGCCCACCCTGTCGAGGTGCTCAGCATGATGGAATTGCTTGCCCAAATGGTCTCTTTTGGCTAGTGTGGGATCCCCAGTCTCCTTGTTATTGGGATAGGGGTAATAAAGGGTTGTTATCCTTGCTATGTGAATCAAGGGTAGCAGAATTGTACTTGGCATTTCCCGATTAAGGGACTTACCCTCAACTAAATAGTACTTGCTAGCAGGGCCGGCTCCAGGGTTTTGGCCGCCCCAAGCAGCCAAAACAAAACAAAACAAAAAAGCCGCGATCGCGATCTGCAGTGGCAATTCGGCAGGAGGTCCTTCGCTCCCAGGCGGAGTGGGAGACCATCCGCCGAATTGCCGCTGAATACCTGGATGTGCCGCCCTTCTCCGGAGCCGCCGCCCCAAGCACCTGCTTGAGAAGCTGGTGCCTGGAGCCGGCCCTGCTCGCTAGGCAGGGGTCATGGGTTCCAGAGCTCTGGTGAGTGAGGAGAGGGTGGGGGTAGATATTTGTATCTGATGGTGTGGGCTGTGCTGAAGGACCCCAGACATCATTTGATCCTACCTCTCTCTACTGTGTAATAGAGCTAATTTAGACTTGATTGAGAGTCTTGTTAAATGCTACAAAGCTGAAATAATTGATGTGTAGGTCTAAGTATTAGACCTGCTTTGGTACAGTGTCTGATGCAAGAGATTGACTACTGTGCACAAGCAGTAAAGCTGCTCCCACTAACTGCTGAAATCACTAAGAGTTATGTTAAGTGGGGGTTCCTGAAAACACCTTGGTGTGGCCAGCAGGATGGCTGGTGGAGAGGCATGGTGAGCGGCCAGGAGGGGGTTGCCCGAGAGTGCCGGAGCAGAGCCCCACAGAGAGTGGTGGTGAATGAGTACCCGAGCAGTGGCGCGAGTAAGGTGCCTCCTTACCTCCCCCTGCTCCCCCCAGGGTGGGAGGTGACCTCTGCAGATGTACCTCTGAACTCTGGGTCCGCACTGTCCAAAGACAGCAACTGTGAGTAGAGTGCAGAGATGGGATGGGCATGTTAAATCCAATAATCCAAAAGTCCCTTTAAGAACCTGAGGGGAAAAGGACACTGCCCAGCTTACTTGGTGGTGGGTCTTTTGCTCATGGTGTATGTTTATATACCCTGTTTGCAGTGTTTCCCCAAATTAATGCTGCATTATTTCCCTCCTTCTAATAAATTTTTTTTGTTTTGTTACACTAAGGCCTTGGCTACACTTACCCGCTAGTTCGACGGCTGGAAATCGAACTTCTGGGTTCGACTTATCGCGTCTAGTCTGGACGCGATAAGTCGAACCCGGAAGTGCTCGCCGTCGACTGCGGTACTCCAGCTCGCCGAGAGGAGTACCGCGGAGTCGACGGGGGAGCCTGCCTGCCGCGTGTGGACCAAGGTAAGTTCGAACTAATTCGAACTAAGGTACTTCGAACTTCAGTTGCGTACCTTAGTTCGAATTAGGGGGGTAGTGTAGACCAAGCCTTAGACTCTGCTTGCAAGAGGGAAAATATTGCCTCTTAGAGGCACCCAGGGGTGGTGTGTAATTGTCCCAGGTCACTGGGTGGGGGCTCGAGCTGGCTTGTGTTGTATTATTGAAAAGGAACCCGTAGATACTGAACCCAGCCCTTGTTGCTGCCAACTCTGACTGGCAGAAGGGTTACACATATGTTGTGCACGTAACAGAGGCAACATAACCAACCAGACTCCTCTCTTGATGTCACTTACACCATTTTCCTGTGCACACTGAACCTATTTGGCCCCTTGATCACTGTGCACCATATGGGCCTTAGCACTCAAAGATATAAGCCTCAAGTCAGCTATTCACAGAACTGGGGGGAAAACATTCTATATTTACAGATATCTTGTAAGGGTTGAATTCTGCCCTTGGATGCTACATTAAGAGCAGAATTTGACCCAAAGATGAGACACTTTCAGGATCTTGATCTCAGTGTCTCTGGGCCTGACCAATTTTGCAACACCACCCAGTTCACATAGATTCACCATCACTAAATTCATTTGTCAGCAATTTGACTCTTTCTGAGATTTTTTTTATAACTTTCATTTGTATAGTGTCCCTCACTAAAGAGCTGCAGGGCACTACCCAGTTAAAGGCTGTAAAATAATCAGGAATTAAGTACTATTAAAAGCAGCAGCAAATGCATCTTTTAATCCTGTTTTTAAATGTTAATGAGGAATGCTGCCTTTTTTTCTTCAAACACAAAACCCAAGTAAAACGTTACATAGCCTAAACATATAGGGCCAGACTGTGTCTTCACTAGGCTTTGCCTATACTAGAAAAGCTGCACTTGCTTGATTAACTTAAGTTTAAATTCATTTTGTTAAATTCATCTAGGTGAAAGCCCTTAGTGTAGATGCACTTAAATTAGTTTAAACGTTACATTACGTTAGATTAATTCGGTAAGGGCTGATCTACACTACAGAGTGTCGGCTACAGCAGGGGTTGGCAACCTTTGGCACATCAGTGTAATCCGCTGGCTGGCTAGGAGACATTTTGTTTATGTTGACCATCCTCTGGCACGCCCCCCACCCCCACACAGCTCCCCGTGGCCGTGGTTCGCCGTTCCCGGCCAATAGGAGCTGTGGGAAGCAGCGCAGGCCCTGGGACATATTGGTCGCCGCTTCCCACAGCTCCTATTGGCCGGGAACGGCAAACTGCAGCCACTGGGAGCTGCAGGGGGCCATGCCAGTGGATGGTCAATGTAAACAAAATGTCTTGCGGCCCAGCAGCGGATTACCCTGATGGGCCGCATGCCTAAGATTGCCGACCCCTGATCTACACGCTACCCTGTGTGATATAATTAAGCCAACCTTAGCCCCAGTCTAGACACTACAACATCAAGGGAAGAATTCTGTTGATCCAGCTACTTCCTCTCAGAGAGGTGGATATACTCCAGCAATGGACGAACCCCTGCCATTGCTGTAGTGTCTAAATACACTACAGCTGCACTGCTATAGCGTATCTAGCACAAACATTCTAATTTACTGATCTAAACTAAACCAATTTAACCAAGGGTTAAACTGACAAGACTAGTTAGACCTAGGACACTTGGATCAAAGCCTGAAAATGTGTTATCTTTGGGCTTGATGCAGCATCCAAGGGATAAATTAAACTCTTGAACGAGATCTGTGAATATGAAATATTTCTTCCCTGGTTTGTGTCTATATTAGGGAATTGCATTGATTTAACTAGACTGATTTAAAATGGACTCGGGTAAAGCAGTACGATATTTCTAGTACAGACAAGGCCTTACACGTGTGCACTATACATGCATATAGCCTCAGAATTTTGACCTGAGACTGCCTTTTGGTGATGTCTCAGGTCTGCCTCCAAAACCTCAGAGGCCAATTTCATTGTTGCGCTAAGGCCCCTTTCCCCTGGTTCATCCATTTGGCGTCCTGAGGGAATACCCCTAGTGCAAGAGGCCTTTCTAGCAGGCATAGAGCCAGCAAAGCCAGATCTGTGAGGCCTTCCCCACGTGGGCCCACATTGGGGGGTAGATCCAAAGTGGGAAGGTGCAAGCCAAGGAGGCATGGCCAGGTCATTCCCATGCCCCAACTATTGCACAGTGGGCTGCAGTGTTCATAAGGATCATGACAGTCATGGTACAATGTAGGGTAATTTAGGGCTGCCCTTAACCAGGGGCCAAACTGGACTCAGGAGAGGGGAGGCACAAACCACCTCCCCATAGTCCCCTCACCAGGTGCTGAACCAATGTGGGGATGAATCGAAGCCCAATGTTTGAGTTGCTGCCACGGGTGTGAGATTAGCAGGTGTTGCAAATGGGTAAGTAACATTAAATAGAATGAACAAGAGGGAAAAAATGCCAAAAAGAAGCCAGTCCCTGAGTCTCACCATTGTCAGACTCACTTAAAATAGGATCTATGGGCCAGATTTACAAGGATATTTAGGCACCTAAAGATGCAGATAGGCACCTGGTGGGATCTACAAAAACATCGAAGCGGGTTAGGACCCTAACTCCTTCTGAAATCAATGGGGCTAATGGTGCCTAACTCATCTAGGCACTTCTGTAAGTCCAACTTTCCTCTGGGAGGAAAAATTCAGGAATTTCATATTTGCATATAGTGCACTAGATGTGGCTGAGGCCAGAGGTGTGCACAGTGCTTTACAAACAAAACATGTTACAATTTGCAAGGCAATTGATTACATGCACAACTATAAGTGTCAGAACAGGCCTAAAGATAGGATTGCTCATGCCCTTGATGATACACTCATGCTTGAGTACTTTGCTGAATTGCAGCCATTATCCCTGCCCCATGGATTTTACAGTTATTCTAGAATTCATCATGTCTTGACAGAAGGAGAAAAGATCTCAGGTAAGGAGGAAGGCTGCCATTTGGAAATAAAAACAAAGTATTTCATCAGCAGTTGTAATCCCTAGTGGGAACTGAAAACTGCAAGAGACAACTCTGCCCTTAACTTTTCTGCAGCTTCATGCAAATTGTTGCTAGATTTTATCCCTTTGAAATATTTGGTACAATTCAAAGTACACACTTACTTTCCTGAACAATAAATCTAGAACAGGGGTGGGCAAACTATGGCCCAGGGCCCGCATCTGGTCCTGTAGATATTTTAATCTGGCCTTTGAGGTCCCACCAGGGAGTGGGGTCCAGGCTTGCCCCACTCCAGCGCTCCAGCTGGGGAGCAGCGCCCGGGGCTTGACCCACTCTGCACAGCTCTTGGTAGCTGCAACATGTCCCCCCCCTCCAGCTTCTAAGTATAGGGGCAGCCAGGGGGCTCCGCACACTGCTCCTGCCCCAAGCTCTGCCCCCGTAGCTCCCATTGGCCAGGAACCATGGCCAATGAGAGCTGCGGGGTGGCACCTGCGGACAGGGCAGTGCACAGAGCTGCCTGGCTGTGCCTCCTTGTAAGAGCAGAACGTGAGACATGCTGCTGCTTCTGAAAGCTGCTTGAGGTAAGTGCCACCCAGAGCCTGCACCCTGACCTCCTCCCATGCCCCAACCCACTGCCCCAGCTCCCACCCTCTGAACTCCTCAGTCCCAGCCTGGAGCACCCTCCTGCACCCTCCAACCCCTCATCCCCAGCCCCACCCCAGAGCCCTCACACCCAGCTGGAGCCCTCACCCCCCTGCACCCCAATCTCCTGCCCCAGTCCGGAGCCCTCTCCCGCACCCTGAACTCCTCATTTCTGGCCCCACCCCAGAGCCTGCACCCCCAGCCGGAGCCCTCACCCCCACCCCCAATTTTGTGAGCATTCATGGCCCACTATACAATTTCCATACCCAGATGTGGCCCTCGGACCAAAAGGTTTGCCCACCCCTAATCTGGAACAATAAAGCATGCTGAGGAAAGTGCCTCCCACACTATTTGGCTAGGAAGTATTTTTTTTTAAATACACAGCCCTCTTGTTTTAACAGCTAATGACATATTAGTCAAGTTTGTTTTGCAAGATCTTCTTTGCAATTCCTTCAGTTCTGTGACTTTTCCCTAGAACCGGGTTTCCACAGATCCAATTCAACTTCCTTGTCTCTGAATAGTTTCGCTAGAGGAGAATGCACTCATCATGTGTGCATGCATGAAAGTATTGGGAAAGTGTGATGCATAGACAGGTGGAACCATTTAATCGTCAAACCACACTATTCCTGCTTTTTCTGATTCAGAGTTCTTGAACTTGGAGTGTCAGGTATCATCCCTTAGCATATCCTGTTGAATTACTTTCCCCTCAAACTGAGCCAGCTGCTGACAACAGCAATAAAAGAATGATTTTAAATATCTAATTACAATGACAATTAAACATATCTAAATGTCAAATCTCAGTTTCCATGGAGGAATCCTTCTACCAACATCCCACACACTGCATCTAGCTAGTGTGTCAATCTGGCTTTTATGACCCCCCTCTCCTCCCTCCCGTGCCAATGAAACTACCATTATCAAGGATTTCAATGACCACTTCCTGACCAAATCATGGGGCTTCTACTCCATCCTTATCCTCCTGATCTCATTGCTGGTTATGATTGAATCGATCGCTTCCTTAACTCATGACATCCTGTCTGCTTTTGTCGCACTGCCCGCTCTTGCTACTCTTCTGTCTCTATAACTGCTCCTTCAGTATGGCCAATAGCAGTTTCTCCTTCTCATCGCTGTGGATTCCTAGAGGGTTCTGTCTTTGCTTCCATCCTCTACACCTTAGGTCTGAACAAGCAAACTCACATGGCTTCAGCTATCATCTGTACACTCTTTATATCTCAGAGATACGGGGGGGACAGTCAGAGATGGACAATGAAAATCATTAGATACATGGGGAGACTTCCATAGGAGGAAAGGTGTTGTATCCTCCAGGCAAAGTATTAACAACTTAAACAGAACTTTATTTATAGTGCAAATCTCTTCTCCAAGCTGTAGCTGCACATTCTGTAACTCTCCCAGCCTCCTCAACTCCTCCCCCCTTCTTCAGACTCCCAACAGCCAGTGCTCCCAGTTCTAATAATTACAAGCAGCAGCTAAACACCACATTCCCACCTCTCTTAAGAAACTTTCCAAATTAAAATAAACGTTGTTCTAACCCCAGGAACAAATATGAAACAAGACACTATACTGTTGGCAGGAATATTACACTGAAAACACTGTAGATATTACATAACATAGTCTTTAGTCCAGGCAGGTGGTTGTCTGAGTCTGACAGACCGTCTCTCAAGCCCCGGTTCCAGTGCAATGTCTTGTTGTGTTGGTTCTACATTGAAGTCATCTGACTTCAGATGGGTATTGGCAGACTGGGTATTGGCATAATCTCATCTTGGTGCATAGGCAGGTGCAAGATAAGAAGCATTCCATACCCACCCATCAGAAAGTCGATAGGTGTAAGGTCCCTTCTTCTCTATGATTTTAAGAGGAGCTGTGAATTTATGGTCCCCTTTGTTTAAGATTCCAGGTCTTCATATTCTAACAAAGGAACCACACTCAAACTTTGGTTCCTTAGCACCCCGCTGTTTGTCTGTGAAAGCCTTAGACTTTGCTTGGTTCTGTTCAACTGTCTTTCTCACATCATCCTTGTTTGGGGCATCAGGTCGTGCCTTTAACAATCCAGCTATGTTCAGTTTAGTAGTCATCTGTTTCCCATGAAGTAACTCTGTGGGTGGTCTTTGTGGTGTGGCATGTCGTGTAGCCCGGTATGCTTGCAAGAAATCAGTATTGAAGGGTATCCACAATCGCCCTTCCAGTTTAGCTGTTTGCAAACTCTCTTTCAAACTTCTGTTAAACCGTTCGATTTCCCCATTGGCTTGAGGGTAATATAGGGATGACCTCCTGTGTAAAATGTTCCTCTCTGCTAGAAAAGTTTCAAACTCCAGGGAAGTAAATTGACTACCATTATCTGAAACCAGTTCTTTGGGGTTATCTTCACGGCTAAAAACTGAAGAGAGAAACTTAATTACTGTAGCAGAAGAAATTTGCGATGTAAACGCTACCTCAGGCCATTTGCTGAAATAATCTATTAAAGTGATGGCATAACAACAGTCAATTGGAGCAGTGTCAAAGGGTCCTACAATGTCAATCGCCACTTTTTCCCACGCAGATTTAGGAAGAGGAACAGGCTGTAATGGAGGGTTACATGTCACTGCTGTCTATCATGCATTTGGCAAGTGACACAGGATTTTATGAGTGCTTCAGTTTGAGAGTCCATCCCTGGCCACCAATACAGATCCCGTAGTCATTGTTTGGTTCTGACAATTCCTTGGTGAGTATTGTGTGCCAGGTGTGAGTTTTGACTGTAATTCTTCTGGCACAAGTATCCGGTGTGTACCTCGTAGCACACAGCCATCGAGCAAAGAAAGTTCATCCCGAACTCTAAAATAAGGCAGCAAAACTGGGTCAAGGTTTTTAGGGTTACTGGGCCATCTCTTTGTCAGAAATTCCGGTAGTTTTTGTTGAATTGGACACGCTGAACAAGCAGCTTGAAATTGTTGTCTTGCAACTGCAGTAAGAGCGCTTGTAATAAGCACAACTACCACATCCTCCTCCTCTGGTGGACCATCTGGTGAAGGCAAAGGCAGGCGAGAAAGGCAATCAGCTACCACATTTTTGTTTCCAGGCTTATATTCCAGTTCATAATTGAAAGAGAGTAGTCTTGCAGACCATCTAGCAATACGATATCCTGCTCTTCCCAGTCTTTTCGTGGTGAGCAACGTCGTCAAAGGGCTGTGGTCTGTGCGCAACTTGAACGTGCGGTCCCACAGGTAAGTTCTCCATTTTTCAGTAGCCCAGACACAAGCAAGTGCTTCTTCTTCAACTGTAGAATATTTTCTCTCAGCATATTTAGTGTCCTTGAGGCAAATGCAACAGTCCTCTCAGTGTTGTCCTCATGAAGTTGTGTGAGGACAGCCCCAAGTCCATAATCAGAAGTATCAGTAGTTACAATTGTGGGCAATGCGGGACTGAATAATGCAAGTACTGGACTATGTACAATCCAGTCTTTCACCCTTTCGAAACTAACTTGTGCATCTGTTGTCCACACTAAGGTTGAACTTTTCCGTAGTAATTCTCGTAACGGTTCAATGACAGAAGCATAATTGGGAATGAAATTTGCATACCAGGAGGTAAGACCCAAGAAGGAACATAAGGTTTGCAAATCTGTTGGAGGAGGAGCATTTGAAATTGCCAGGATATGATCTGGACCAGGTTTTAGTCCAGCCTGTGAAATTGTATGCCCCAGAAAGGAGAGTTCAGTTTGTCTAAATTTGCATTTGGATCTATTGAGCTTGAGGCCTGCTTTGCTGATGCAGTTTAGTACAGACTGCAGGTTATTGTCATGCTCCTCAGTAGTATTTCCAAACACAATAATATCATCCAAATAGCACTGAACTCCATGTTGATTCTTCAGAATCAATGACATCATTTTTTGAAAGGCACTTGGGGCTGATGCGAGACCGTATGGAACACGTTTAAAACAAAATAGGCCCTCGTGTAATAAATGCTGTGAGGTCTCTGCTATCTTCATGCAACATAACCTGGTGGTATGCGCTCTGCAAATCAAGAGTAGAAAAAATCTTTGCTCCACGGAGTTCTGCAAATACTTCCTCTGTGTGAGGAAGAGGATGGCTGTCAATCACAATAGCTTTATTTGGCTCCCTTAAGTCCACACAAAGGCGAATGTCTCCACCCTTCTTCTGCATCACTACTATAGGTGAAACCCATTCCGAGGAGTTAATCTCTTCAATAATGTCCTTTTGAACAAGTTTTCTAAGTTCCTCTGAAACAGCTTCCCTGACTGAAAATGGTAAGCGCCATAATTTCTGTTGTACAGGCAACACATTATTCCGCATTTTAACTTTATGCAGAAACCCATAAGCACAGCCGAGTTTCTCCTCAACCTGGAGTTGGGTCCCAGTTGAAACTGGTGTGTGTACCGCAAGAGTGCTTTGCTGAGGAAGATCAATTCGTCCATTAACTACTCTGAGATTTAAAGCAGCTAATAAATCTCTGCCAAGGATAGGAGTGCCTTTGTGAACAATGTAGAATTCCGCAGTTACACAGTGATCACCAAAAGTAACTATTGCTGGCAAGCAGTAATGTACTGGAATATGGTTTTTCAAATAGCATACCAAGTGAAGTTTTGGGTTCAGTAAGAGGCACATCTTTAAAGTAATGCAAATAGATGGAATCAGGTAGTATAGATACTGCTGAGCCAGTGTCCAACATTAGCTGAATAGAGTGTGATTTGCCTGAGGGTATGGCAGAAACATTTACAGGGCACTTTATCTGTTCTGGAATATGTGCAGTAGTGATTTTTGTCTACACTCAGCACAGTAACATCTGGTATTGTAACTGCATGCACCTGTTGATTGAACTGGCTACTGCGACATACTTTAGCAAAATGCCCAATCTTTTTGCAATGATTGCACTGAGCTACTTTTGCTGGATATCCTGTGTAGCTTGCAAGATGTTGTGGGGATCCACAGCGAAAGGTTTCTGCTCACGCTGGTGAAATCTGTAGCGATTAGCTACTACGTTAACTTTTGGCACAAAAAAGTTCTTTAATGCAGTGAGTGCAATCTCATATTTATCATCTGCAAGGGGAAAAGTGTAAAATATTCGCTGCCCTTCTGCTCCACGGCAGTGGATTAGCAGAGCACGCTTTCTTACTTCAGAAATCTCTGTAGCACTGATTGCAAGCAGATAAGTCTCAAACATACGGATCCGGGCAGTAAAAGCAATTGGAGGCTCACCTGGGCTTTGCAGAAAGGGTGCAGGTGGGTTCAGAGGCAGAAGATCCATCCTCGTCGCCAAAATGTTGTATCCTTCAGGCAAAGTGTTAACAACTTCAACAGAACTTTACTTACAGTGCAAGTCTCTTCTCCAAGCTGTAGCTGCACACTCTGTAACTCTCCCAGCCTCCTCAACTCCTCCCCCCTCCTTCAGACTCCCAACAACCAGTGATCCCAGTTCTAATAATTACAAGCAGCATCTAAACACCACAAAAGGCTGAAAAGATTAGGACTGCCTAGTTTAGCGAAGAGACAAATAAGAGGGAACATGACAGCATTATGTAAAATAACGGATGGTATAGACCGAGGAGGTAAGTTGGGCACTCCTATTTACCTTTTTGCATACTACAAGAAAAGTGGGTCTGTCAATGACACTGAAAGACAACACATCTACAAATGCTAGAAGGAAATACATTATGTGCACCATAGTTCCTGCGGACCTCATTTCTGCAAGATATATGGCTCAGTTTAGTAGGGTTCAGAAAATGATTAGGCATTTTAATAACATAATCCAGTTCAATTAGATAAATTTGATAAAATAGAAATAAACCCTCATGCTTCAGGGCATAAGCAACTCCCAGTTGCCTGGGGTTAAGTGAAAGTTTCCTCTCTGGGCTGGTTACTTCATAATTGTCCATCAGAGGGTTTCTTACACCTTCCTCTGAAGCCTCTGGATCTAGTCACTGACAAAGAGGACACCAGTCTAGATGGACTGCTGGTCTGATTCTGTATGGTAATTGCTTTGTGCCAATGTTATGTTCATAAATCTATGCCTGTCAGGGATAGTCTAGGTCCTACCCCTGCATGGGGGTTAGATTAGACAACCTCTCAAGTCCCTTCCAGCCCTACTTTTCTATGATTCTCCACACCTGACCTGTCCCTCTCTGTCCAGTGCCGCATGTCAGTTGTCACACCAACTTTTCTTCCTGAATGTCTCTCAGACAACAAGTTGAACTCTGTTACAAAAGAGCTCCATATTTTCCATTGTAAAATCTCTATCATCTCCCTCAATCTCTGTAATTATCAGTGAGAATACTACCATCCGCCCCATTGTCCAGGCTCAGAATATGGAAGTGACAGTCAACTTCTCCCTCCACCCCACACATTCAGATTGTGTCCAGATTTTGCCATTTCTTCCTCTGCAAAGTAGTGAAATCCGATCTCTCCCCTTTGCCTGACCACTAAAACGCTTGTCCTTGCGCTAAAAGAAGAACAGGAGTACTTGTGGCACCTTAGAGACTAACAAATTTATTAGAGCATAAGCTTTCGTGGACTACAGCCCACTTCTTCGGATGCATATAGAATGGAACATATATTGAGGAGATATATATACACACATACAGAGAGCATAAACAGGTGGGAGTTGTCTTACCAACTCCTAAAATTTGTTAGTCTCTAAGGTGCCACAAGTACTCCTGTTCTTCTTTTTGCGGATACAGACTAACACGGCTGTTACTCTGAAACCTGTCCTTGCGCTGATCATCTCTTGTCTTGATTACTGCAATCTCCTCTTCTCTGGAATTCTCAATGCCTTCATCATCCCCTCTGGTCCATCAAGAGCATGGCCACTAGTATTATCTTCTTGGCCTGTTGATCTGATATCAGTTCCTCTCTGGATCCCTTTCCTGACTTCTCCTTATCCACTACATCAAGTTTTAAGTTTCCTGTATTCATCATTAGCCTCCTACATAATCCATCCTAAAACTCTATCTCAGAACATATGTCTTATTGTGTTTGTCATACCCTTCTGCTCCACCAAAGATGCCAGCCTATTCATCTTCCCCTACTCCTTCCGCTGTTTGTGTTTCCCATGCTGCCCCATTTGCATGGCAGGCCCACCCCATCCTTACTTCCCAATCCACTAACCTCTCCTTTAAATTCCTCCAAAAGACTCCCTTATCCTTGGGCTATGTCTTCACTGCAGAGTTAACTTGACTTATCTACACTCCAGTTATTCCTCTCTGAGTTAGCTTAGCTCAACTGAAAGCAGCCACACTGAGGACTAACCGTCAAATTGTGTATGCATGGGCACTGCATTCACTTGTGTGGGATGGGACACTAAGACTTCTGAGGGAACAACCCATAGTTCTTGACAATACAGTAAGCAGAGTCACTCTTTGAATTCTTTCCCAGTAAATGTGGGAGAACTTATCTGTCCTTTCTCAGTCGATGGGATGGGGATTGTGGGAAGCCATTAGAAGACTAGTTGGACTTGAGTGTCACTAGTCCATTGTCACACTTACAGTATGGTTGTGTTAGCAGCTGACAAGTTGTACTTACTTGAGATTTAGGGCTGGTCTACACTGGGAACTTATATTGGCATAGCTACATCTCTGAGAGGTGTGAAAAATCCACTCCCCAGAGAATCATAGCTCTACCGATCTAATCCCCAGTGTAAACAGCCTAGGTTGACAGAACCAACCCACCAACCTAGCTCCAGCCTCTCAGTGAGGTGGATTACCTATGCCAACAGGAGAAGTAGTAATAACAACCCACATGCATGGTTTCCGCCTTCAGCACCCCCACAATAAAAATTGTTCCAGCACCACTGCTAGGTAGTGTCAGCAAGTTAAAGAAGTGTGGGCTGGATGAATGGACTATAAGGTGGATAGAAAGCTGGCTAGATCATCGGGCTCAACGGGTAGTGATCAATGGCTCCATGTCTAGTTGGCAGCCAGTATCAAGCGGAGTGCCCCAAGGGTCAGTCCTGGGGCTGGTTTTGTTCAATATCTTCATTAATGATCTGGAGGATGGTGTGGACTGCACCCTCAGCAAGTTTGCAGATGACACTAAACTGGGAGGAGTGGTAGACATGCTGGAGGGTAAGGACAGGATACAGAGGGACCTAGACAAATTAGAGGATTGTGCCAACAGAAACCTGATGAGGTTCAACAAGGACAAGTGCAGAGTCCTGCTCTTAAAACGGTAAAATCCCATGCACTGCTACAGACTAGGGACCAAATGGCTAGGCAGCAGTTCTGCAGAAAAGGACCTAAGGGTTACAGTGGACAAGAAGCTGGATATGAGTCAACAGTGTGCTCTTGTTGCCAAGAAGGCTAACAGCATTTTGGGCTGTATAAGGAGGGGCATTGCCAGCAGAGCAAGGGACGTGATCGTTCCCCTCTATTCGACATTGGTGAGGCCTCATCTGGAGTACTGTGTCCAGTTTTGGGCCCCACAGTACAAGGAGGATATGGAAAAATTGGAAAGAGTCCAGCAGAGAGCAACAAAAATGATTAGGGTGCTGGAGCACATGACTTATGAGGAGAGGCTGAGGGAACTGGGATTGTTTAGTCTGCAGAAGAGAAGAATGAGGGTGGGATTTTAATAGCTGCTTTCAACTACCTGAAAGGGGGTTCCAAAGAAGATGGATCTAGACTGTTCTCAGTGGTAGCAGATGACAGAACAAGGAGTAATGGTCTCAAGTTGCAGTGCGGGAATCTAGGTTGGATATTAGGAAAACCTTTTTCACTAGGAGGGTGGTGAAGCACTGAAATGGGTTACCTAGGGAGGTGGTGGAATCTCCTTCCTTAGAGGTTTTTAAGGTCAGGCTTGACAAAGCCCTGACTGGGATGATTTAGTTGGGAATTGGTCCGCTTTGAGCAGGGGGTGGGACTAGATGACCTCCTGAGGTCCCTTCCAGCCCTGATATTCTATGATAGACATGTCCTTAAAGGTTTTCCCAGTGCATGGCCCTGTGTGTCTCTTGGACTGTAAACTTTTTGGGGCAGGGCCTCTCTCCTTTCCTACCTTCTGCAGCTCCAAGCAGGCTGTTGGCAGCTAGCAAATACTAAAGAGCCCTACAATCATAATATTGTGGCAGTAAGAGCCTGCGGGGGCTGCAAGCCTGTTTTTACACACAGGGAGACACGAGCTCTTGGGAGGGGCGGGGGTGGGGGCAGCGCCTCAGCCGGGCTCGCTCTGGGGAGGAGGCGGAGGCGGGTTAAAAGCAGCTGCCGGGAGGAACCTTTAGGTTTTGGAGACAGCGACCGCTGGGACCTGGGGCGCCCACACTGCCAGCAGCCCGGGGCGCTGATCTCCCTCCGCCACAGGCTCCGCGCGTTGCTGAGACAGGTGAGCGTCCTTCGCGGCGAGGAATCCGGAGTAGAGCAAGAGCGTGTGTGTTTGCGCCCACAGGAGAGGAATCGGATTAATATGTGTGGGGTGTGCTGCTCGCACACGAGGGGGGATGCGGAGGGAAAACTGTGTGTGTACAGGAGGGGAACGCTAGGCAAGGAATCCAGATTAGAGGGCAGCGTGTCTGTGACCAAAGTGGAGTGCAGGACTGGAGGAATCGGGATTAGAGGGGTGCTGTGTGTGTAATTGAAGGAGCAATCCGGATTAGGGGGCGCTGGAGGCGTATGACTGCTCGAGGAGTCTGGATTAAAGAGGTGCTGGGGATGTGACTGCAGGAGCAGTCGGGATTGAGGGTTTGTGGCAAACTCTTGCTGTGCTTAGATGAAGTTTCCTTTTTCAGTTCTTTTTCTGATTGGGGTCTCTTTTGTGGATATCCCAGCCCTGGACTAGTGAGGGTGCCTGGTGGCAAGAACCTAGGATTTGCAGGCTCTGGGACATGTAATTTTAAAAGATTAACCGCAGCAAAATATACCAGGGAAGGCTGAATTGGGGGGAAGTTCAGGCTCCGGGGATAAAAGGGATTTTTTCAGTGTTACATTTAACCCAGTGCATTTTGATCTCCTTCACTTTTGCTAATACTTTACCTTGAATTGAGTGCAGAAAAGTTAGCAGCCCTGAGACTGAACTGTTCCTCATTACTTTAATGAGTAAAGCGGAAAATATGCTTCCACAGCTCAAGCAATACTGACACGTCAAACCTTACTTGGCTTGTACATGCAAAGTCTTGTATGGGAGAAACACCCAGTTTCCTTGAGGGTGAAAGGGGTGAGCTCTTGAGGAAATTATCATACATCGCTGCTCAATGGCAATTTGCTTTTAGTGTCAATAATTTAATTAAAATATCTGGCATTAATCCATCCTACTGTTTACAATCTTGCATTTTTCTAGTAGTCAATGAGAGTTCTGCTATTGATTTAAATAGAAGTAGGAACATGTGCTATGATTTTTATAAGATATTTGTCACTTTGTATATTTTAACTATAAAAATGGGATTTTCTAATAACTTCTGTGAAGGTCGTGACAATGTGAATATTCAGTGTACATGTCCTCAGTTCCAACAACTGATTTAAATGCTCCTGTGGTGGAAGGTGAGAATGAAAAAGTGCTTCATGTCCAAAATCTCTACAGGTACAAGTGGATTCGTATCCACACTGCAAATTTGCTCTTCTTCAGAGCTCATGTTGGATATCACACAGGCAATTTTAAAGAGACAAGGTGGGTGAGGTAATATCTTTTTCTGAAAGAGACAAGCTTTCGAGTTTACATAGAACTTACACAGAGTTCTTTTTCGGGCAATTTTAAAGTCAGATGTGTGATAGCACGTCAAATATTTGCAGTTCTTTCCTACTTTCAGTCAATTCTGACTAGTCCAGCGTTTTTTTTTGTTTGTTTTTTCAGTATCATTTTTTAATTGCTGAGCTTTTATGTGATGAGTGAGAGTAGATTGTTAGCAGAAGTGTATAGCATCTGATCATGGTCAAGGGAATAGGTCGGCACAGCAAGCAATACAGAATCTGACCAACTTGTGTGGTGGGAGAACAGAGGGAGGCTAAGAATTTCAACCACCCTTTCAAGGCTGCCTTTTCTCCTCTATCATTCAATTTCTCCTTCCCTTATCAGAGCAATAAATCTCTGATATCTCCCTCTGCTTTAAAGCCTATCCCCACAAGCAAATCTGCCATGTCAAGAGATTGTGTTACTGTTATCTCATGCTAGTCCTCTTTGTTGGCATACCGCTTGGTCTTGCTGTGTAGACTACAATAAACCATGTTAGAATATGTTCAGGGAGTATAGTGTTATAACATGAGCCTTGAGTACAGTAGACTTGCATGTGTAGACAGGCCTTTAGGGTAGACATTCACTTCCCATGTGGTAGAGAAGCCCAATAATTGCTGGGTGTTACAGGGCAAACACAGTGCATGATCCTTCCTCCCTTGGAGGAGGGTGTATCACCTTCCAACAGGCTTTTATCCATGGCCAACTTGGGTCTCCCACACAGCAGAATTTAGCATTATTCCTAACAGATGATGAACCAGCCCTGCCAAAGTTTTAACTACTTTGTCTAGTTCATCAACAATTTCCAACAGCTGTGTTCAGTGAAAAACCCATGTCTCAAGGCGACATATCATTTACGCTTTATTTAAAAAAAAAAATTACGCTTTCATTTAAAAAAAAAAAAGTTTCTCTACTGGTTGTGAAGAAAACTTTCCAAATGGGAAGTAGTGTAGCACTTGCTGTGCTTTAGAGAGACTGAAACAGCACTAATGAGAGGTCTGACTTACTCCCCAGGGCTTGTCTA
This sequence comes from Trachemys scripta elegans, assembly GCF_013100865.1. Lineage (NCBI taxonomy): Eukaryota > Metazoa > Chordata > Testudines > Emydidae > Trachemys > Trachemys scripta. Next base: position 307,095,759 of record NC_048298.1, read on the forward strand.
CACTTAAAACGCTACAGCGGCATAGCTGCAGCGCTTCAGTGTACACACCACCTACGCTGACAGGAGGGATTCTCCCATCGGGTAGGTAATCCACCTCCTTGAGAGGCGGTAGCTAGGTCAACAGAAGAATTATATAAATCTAGCGCTGTCTACACTGGGGCTTAGGTCAGCTTGACTGTGCTGCTCAGGTGTGGATTTTTCACACCCCTGAGCAACGTAGTTACGCTGACCAAATTTTCTAGAGTAGACCAGGCCTTATTTATCTCCTTTTGGTGTTAATTCTGAAAACTAAGGCCACATCTACACAAGCGAACTTACAGTGGCATAGCTGTACCAATGCAGCTGTGCCGCTGTAAGATTGCTCATGTAGCTGCTCTGTGCTGATGGGAGAGAGCTCTTCATTGACATTATAAAACCACCTAAATGAGCGGTGATAGCTATGTCAGTGAGCAAAGCTCTCCCACCGACATAGCGCTGTGCACACCCCTGACCGACATAAGTTTTGCCGACACAAGTGGTAGTGTAGACACGGACTAATTACATTTCAAATGTCAACATTAACTGTTTAGCTGATTATAGGAGGTAGATGTTTATGTTAAAAAAATGTCTGTATCCAGTCTGTGGATGGAGGCTCTGGTGATCCATGGAGGTGGGTCAGCCATATCCTTCTGGCCCCTTCAGAAGCTTAAAAAAATTGCTCTACGTGGGGGATGTCCTGCAGTGCCAGCCTTCCTTTCCCTGACTCTGGGGTGGAGGAGGGTTCAGAGAGAAGCAACAAACCACTGCTGGGCTTTTCCCACAGAGAGAGAGAGCTCTGAGAAAGGACAGAGGACACAGGTGAGAGAAGGAGGGCTCACTTATTTGATGACGTAATCATGGCTTAACCAACAGCTCCTGTAGAAATGTTAGCACCATCAGAGATCAATATAATTAATGCATTAATAAAATGTTTGATTCCATCATCTTTTTAAAATACGGGCAGTGCAAATTAAAATGACTTGCATTTGCCTGTTAGTCTCTTTACCCGCAATGCTGGGCTAGTGCCAGGAAACATCCCAGTTCACGGAAGTTATGGTATTGATTTTCTAACCCTTGATAACTGGTCCTTTGGTGTATTCCTCTTGTCATATTAGGTCAAAGGCCATAGAAGAGAAGATGGACTGGGGAACATTGCAGAAGGTTTTAGGAGGTGTGAACAAACACTCCACCAGTATTGGGAAGATCTGGCTCACTGTCCTGTTCATTTTCCGTGTTATGATCCTCGTGGTGGCTGCAGAGAGAGTCTGGGGAGACGAACAAAATGATTTTGTCTGTAACACTCTGCAACCGGGATGCAAAAATGTTTGCTATGACTACTTCTTCCCCATCTCTCACATTAGACTGTGGTCCCTTCAGCTCATCTTTGTCTCAACTCCTGCACTTCTGGTGGCCATGCACATTGCACACAGACGGCATGAGAAGAAAAGGCAGCTCACAAGTGGTAAGAAAGTGGATATTGAAGAACTGAATAAACAAAAGTTTCATATTCAGGGCCCCTTGTGGTGGACGTACACCTGCAGCATATTCTTCAGAATAATCTTTGAAGCTGTCTTCATGTATGTGTTTTACGTAATGTATGATGGATACCAAATGCCTCGCTTACTGAAATGTAGCACGTCGCCTTGCCCCAACACAGTGGATTGCTTTGTTTCTCGACCCACTGAGAAAACAATGTTTACTATTTTCATGCTTTCTGTGTCTGGGATCTGTATGCTGTTAAATGTGGCTGAAATGTGTTATCTGGTAATAAAATTTTGTATGAAAGCACCTAGGAAACCAGCAATTTTAAAATAGCTCCTCACTCATCAGAATGTTTCCCCCCCAACTTCATCAGAAAACAGTGATGTTTTTCAGGCTAAATGAAAATAAAACGTAAACATAAAATGTAATTTATTTTAAAAATCTGATAGCCCCCCCATGAAACTTACTGAGTTTTTAAAGATCTTAAAGATCATGGATGTGTGCTGAATACTCCCTTAGCTGAATACTCGGAGACCCTGATCCTGCAAGCTGTAGCTTTTCAAGTTTGCAACTGGTAGAAGAGTAAACCCTGCTGTGATTCTAGTGTTAAGAAGCCAATGGAGTGTAATCATTTTAAAAAGTGATACACTTGTGTGCATTTAGCTGTGGGAGAGGCCAGAGAGGGGAGATCCATACGTTCCTAGCATATAGCGCGTGTTGCACCAATCACTTTCAGTCAGGGCCGGCTTTAGGACCTCCAGGGCCCGATTCGAATACCTGGAGGCGATCCGGGTCTTCGGCGGCACTTCGGTGGCGGGGGGTCCGCTCCGGGTATTCCGCGGCACTGAAGGACCCCCTGCTGCCGAAATGCCGCCAAAGACCTGGAGCGGACCCCCGCCACCGAAGTGCCACCAAAGACCCGGAGCGGACCATTGCTGGGTGAGTAAAAAAAATTAAAAAGGCGCATAAGGCGCAGGGCCCAATTCCCGGGAATCAGCCTAAAGCCGGCCCTGCTTTCAGTGATGAAGCTACTAAGAAGGGTTTGTGTCTGAATGCTACAGAGAATTGGTTTTGGGCATTTTTAGGTATGAGACTCTCCTTGCTGCACTGGGGAAAGAGGAAGGCGGAGCGGCAACTGCATCTATGGTGGGGTCCTTGTTTCTGTCTCCAAGCAATCCCCACGTTCATGGAGGGAATGTGTGTGTGCACATACATACACAGCCTAGTACTGTATTTTTCAGTAGATTCCTTCTAACTGCTCTCAAAGGAGGTGGGTTGTTCAGTTCAGCCAGTGGTGAAACAGTACTGCTTCCATGGAGGTAACCACATGGAAGTTAGCATTGTAGGGGGTGGAATTGAAATCCCTTGCTCATTCCCTGGGAGAGGCAATAAGGCAAACACTGCCTTCCCATATAATAATTTAGAGAAAACATGAGGTGAGGGTGCCTGAAGGGGCTTTCTTCTTCTACTCTGGCCCTCAACACCTTTTTCTAGGAGAAGGGGTGGTGTTGAGGGCCTCAGTTTGGTAGGTTCAGTTCTAACATTTGAAAAAGATTTTTACCATATAACTGGCCCTACTTCAATTGCTTATTTTAAAAAATTGTGCTGACTAAAGAACAAGGAAAATTTTGTTTATCATTCCATTTTGTATTGCTCAGGACAACTACTGTACTTCAACTCCTCTTGCACAATACATAGCAGGACGCACCCACCTAGTGTTCTGACACAGTTCTTTTCTTTCTATCCATCTGGGTAGCACTTAACCGTAAATCCTTCTCCAAATCCTCAACTAACCCAAAGTAGGGTGTATGACTCTTCAACACTCCCACTTACAGCGTGAGTCACTTGTCCCTCATTTCACAATGTACACAGGAGGAGTTAGAAGATCCCTAAAGAGCTAAAATAACACTGTCTTGACATGAGAGATGTGTATGTTATAGGAACCTGCTTTTTCTTTTAAAGTTCCCATTGTTAAGATGTAAATTGCATGTAACCAAGTGGAGGAATAGCAAGAGTGCATCTGGTCCTGGATCTTTACAATATTCTCAGTAACCATTAAAGTTTACATATTTATGTAGAGAATTGCAGCATTACAGGTAGCAATACAATTTCAGCACTTCGCCCAAGTGCCTACCCATTAGAAGTAACTGTAGGAGTCAGTTACTCCTGTTATGAGCTGCAATAACTTGGTATGCCCAGAAAGGGCATATTTTAGGGGCAGCATGTAGAGTCTCTAGGCTTCTCCCCTTATATCTGTTGTCTCCTGCAATACATCCCAATTTACTGCTGTTGGAAGAAATGAGGATGCACTGATTTAGGCAGGGTAGCATGTGGAAATACTGCTAACCTGCAACACCTCATTGTGCACTGGAAATGGAGCACAAACAAGTTACTACTACTGATGTATTGAGTAGCAGCTGGTGTGTCTGGGCCGCAAACCAGGTATGTTAATTACAGGCTTAGGTTGGGTGGACTTTCAAAATGTATAGTTAGAAATCTGACACCTACTGGGGGGAGGAAAAGAAATCAAAGCAGCACTATCAGAAACATGAGCAAAACTTGAAAAGTAAATAAGAATTAAATGGGAAACTCTATCTGTATGAGAACATCCTTAATCCAACTGTGATGAACAAAAACTTTGTCATGTAGCATGCTTTTGCTTGGTTCCTGTACAGTTACATGTCCAACTACAAAAAGAACAAACTGTTTCTACACTCCCAAAACTCTAGTATTATGTTTGTTTTGTAACAATTATCATTTTTTACTTCATTCAGAACCCATAACTAAAGCACTTGTAATGTCTGAGGTTCTATGTTACTTAAAATGCTATGGTGTACAACTGTCTAGTGAAAAAGTAAGTTTACTATCGAAGGAAATGTAAGCTCTAATACCACTTTAAATAGCCGAGAGATACTGTAAATAGAGACATTTTTAACTTACATGGCAGGTTCGTTAGTTTTGTAAATAGTTACACGGTGTGCTATATTGCCAACTTTATGAGCTGGTAGTGGAATGATGTGTATGTAACCTGCAGCAGAAATCGGTTGTCCCATCTACAGAAGGTTTTACAGTAGCACAGCAACAGCTGGAAAGACTGGTGATAAAGGTGGTTTTACTACTGTCTGGCATTTGGGGGGGAGAGGAGAGGAGAGGGATGTGTTAGGACATGCTTGCAGGGCAAACTACAGATTTAAAGGAATTTGCAAGTGGATGAAATGAAGATGTTCCATAACTGATGACAATCTCAGGTTAATTATTTTCATCTAACAATTTGGCTACTTGGTCTCCTGAAGCAGTTAAACAGAGGGATTGGAAAAGCAACTGGGAGTGCCCAGGCATGGTTCTGATCCTGAATTGTCGTGTTAGTAATACTAATCCTAGTTGAGTTTTATCTGTGAGATTGTCTTTGTTTATATTTTTATTTAGCTAAGGAACTAATGTGTAGAAACATGTGTTTGGACATTTCCATGGGAAATAAGCCTTGTGAACCCATTTTTGTGTGGCCCAATTGCATACCTGACTTGTTACAGAGAGATACTGTTCAAATAAAAAAATAATTCTCTACTGGAGTTGTCTGGGTTCGTTCCTCAAGTACATTAAAAATGTTTTTCTTGTACATGTTGCCTAAAATCTTTTCAGATGAGTTCAAAGCTATTTGCAGCAAGCCTGAAGAAATGGTTATCAAGGGGGCTGATTCTCTATTGCCCTGAGTTTTTTATGTAGTCATTCACACCAGTGCAAAGTGTATCTAAAATGCAAGGTACAACATAATGGAGAATCAAGACCGAGCAGTATGGGAGTAGGGCTGGCTAGCAGTTAAACAAGGGGTGTAGTCTAGCCCCGACTGAAGTTATGGAGTTTTGCCATTACCTGAAGCGGGGTTCCAAAGAGGATGGAGCTAGGCTGTTCTCAGTGGTGGCAGATGACAGAACAAGGAGCAATGGTCTCAAGTTGCAGTGGGGGAAGTCGAGGTTGGATATTAGGAAAAAATATTTCACTAGGAGGGCGGTGAAGCACTGGCATGGGTTACCTAGGAAGGTGGTGGAATCCACGTCCTTAGAAGTTTTTAAGGCCCGCCTTGACAAAGCCCTGGCTGGGATGATTTAGTTTGGGTTGGTCCTGCTTTGAGCAGGGGGTTGGACTAGATGACCTCCTGAGGTCTCTTCCAACCCTAGTATTCTATGATGCTATGATTCTAATGGGTTAGAATTTCACCCAAAATCTTCTAACTAAAAGGACAAACAAGGCTGAGAAATAGCATAACACTATAAACAATCCTAAAAGAAACATTCAATAACACTCCAAGTAAGGAGGAGAAAATATTACCTTCTTTTAATTCACAAGCCAACTTTTTATGGTTTGGTTTTGTGTTAGTGAAAGACTACATCCTCATGAGATTCACACAGAATTATATGGAATGAGCAGAAACTGGCATGCTTCATTTACAATCATAAACTCTTTATTACAGGGTTTCTCAGACAAAGCAACTTGCAGAGCTATACAATGCAATGATATTTGATCTTTGCCACAATATTTTGCAGTATTTCCTCTTCTAAATGCCAAATCTTGAAGTCCATATGGAGTGTTTACTCACTCCTTAGTACATTAAAGCCAAGGAGAGCTTTGCCTAAGTAATGCATGAGTAAGGACGTGACTTAACTAAAAAATCCCACAATAATCAGGCGAAGGTCAAAATACCAGAGTCAGGTGAAAGTGGATTTAAAAAAAAAAGTTTTAGTCACCACTTAAGCAAATATGCATAAATAAGAATACATTTCTACAAAAATCCCTTTGTTGTAGAAACTGTAATGGTGTTGTTTAAAATCACAATTACACACCCTGTAACCAAGGCTTATGCGTCCTAACAGCCAGTCAAACTGCAAAGGTGGGTGAGGTAATATCTTATATTGAACCAACTTCTTATCTTCAAGGCACATCAGCAGCCACACACTCTTCACATGCATCCGATGAAGTGGGGTTTAGCCAACGAAAGCTTATGCCCAAATAAATTTGTTAGTCTCTAAGGCAATACTGGATTTATAATGATGCCATGGCGCCGGGCCCAGCGTGCTCTTCTCTGCCCCCCGCTCTCTCCTGTGGGGTCTGAGCTTAACGCTGGGAGCTGCTGCGGCTCTATGGCAGCCTGGCTCCTGCCCCACCCCTTTCCCCAGCGTACTACGTTCCCTCCCCCCACCACCGATCAGCTGGATCAGCTGCTTGCCGGCCGGAGGGGGGTAGGAGCGAGCCGCAGCACACCGCTCTGAGTCCGGGGGTGAGGCCTCTCCCCCGCGCCCAGCTGGTCAGTTGGATCAGCCTTGCAGGCAGGAGGGGGGCAAGGAGGAGCGAGCCGCAGCACACCACTCCGGGGAGGAGGAGAAGACGAGGCGGGGTGAGGCCTTGGGGAAGGGGCTGGAATTGGGGCATACCCCCTCCAGCCCCCTGTGTGAGCACCCCCACGACCCCAGCCCACCCTCTCCAGTCCCCTGCCCACCCTAATCCCTGCACCCCCCCCGAGCCGCTGGCCCTGACCCTGCCCTGACCCTGCACACCCCTCACACCTCAGCACCCCCTCACACACCCTCAGCCCCCTTCCCTGACCCCTGCACCCCCACACCTCCCCAGCCCCCAGCCCTGACTCCTCATCCCTTTCACACCTCCCCAGTCCTCTCTCACCCACCCCCAGCCCTGACCCCTGCATTCCCCCAGCCCCTGCCCTGAAATCTGCACCTCCCTCACACACATCCAGGCCCCTGCCCTGACTCCTGCACCCCCCCCACATCCCCACCCTCATCCTGAGAACCAAAAGGAGCTAACCTAGCTAAGCGCTCCACACCCCAACCTCCTGCCCCAACCCTGAGCCCCCTCCCTCACCCTAGCTCTTGGCCAGACCCCGCACCCGAACATTTTTTTACAATGTTTGGAAAGATCATTAAGTAGTCCATCGAGACCCTCTGTGATTTTCAAGTGGTCTCTGGAAAAATAAGTCAGACTACAGGAACAATCAAGGTACCTCACTTTATTTTCATTTACTTGCTATTACTTATGGGAGGAGGATGAAGAAAAAAAGAATGAAAAATGGGGGCAGGGGGAGATAAGCGAGAATGTTCTTTTTCTTGATTTGGTCCCAAGGCGGAGCCCCAAAAATGAAGATGAGCACAGGGCTGGGGTGCACATCTTACACGGGGGTTAGGTTCCAAGGTCAGCGCGTAAGAGGAACATTGCGTATAGTGAAAATTACCATAAAGTACAGTATACACTAGAACAGGGATCCTCAACCTACGGCATACCTGCCAAAGGTGGCACGCAAGCCGATTTTTTTTTAATGGCAGGCTGCAGGTCCTGGCTGCCGCTGGGCCTGCTGCCGACCTGGGGTTCTGTTCCCTCAGCTGGCAGCGGGCTGAGCAGGGCCAGCAGTGGGCCGGCTCCTGCCAGCCGGGGTCCCAGCCGCCAGCCCCACTCAGCCCACGGCCGGTCTGGGGTTCCAGCTGCCAGCCCCTTGCCAGTCGGGGTCCCAGACGCCAGAAGGCTGAACGGATCTGGTGGCCGGGACCCCGGCTGGCAACTGGCTGAGTGGGGTCAGGGGCTGGGACCCCAGCTGGCAGGAGCCAGTGGACGGCACCCCAGCCCACTGCTGGTCTGGGGTCCCGGCGGCCGGCCCTGTTCAGCCAGCTGACAATCTGGGGTTCCAGCTGCTGGCCCCTTACCAGCCAGGGTCTCGGCCATCGGCCCTGCTCAGCTTCCTGCCAGCCTGGGTAAACGGCAGGCGGCTGAGCGGAGTCGCCGTCTGGGACCCCAGTTGGCAGCTGAGTGAACGGAACCCCAATCCGGCAGCAGGCTCAGCGGTGGCCGGGACCCGCAGGCTGCCATTAAAAAAAAAAATCAGCTTGCGTGCCACCTTTGGCATGCGTGCCGTAGGTTAAGGACTCCTGTTCTAGTGTATACTGTACTTTCTGGTAATTTTCAATATACGCAATGTTCCTCTTACACGCTGACCTTAGTACCTAACCCCCACGTAAGATGTGACTCCACTGTATTCATTTTTGAAAATTTATAATAAGTGATGCTCCGGAGGGGAGGGGGGGGCGCAAGGTGGAAGTTTCGCCTAGGGTGCAAAATATCCTTGCACCGGCCCTAGATACTGTGTCAGCTGATCCCCACAGTCTCCAACCTACCTGGGCAGTACAGCAGACATGGCCCTGCCCACTAGCTCCTCTCCACTCCCTAGTCCACCCACCACTTGCCCCCCCCCCCCTTAAGGCTTAGCCCTCTTACTTTTAAAAATGATTGCTTGCCCCTCTCCCCCCCACAGGCTTTTCTGGCAGCCCTGTTGCCAGGTATCCAGTTTTAGACTGTAAACTCCAGTAGAAAACGGGACCTGAGTGTCCAGTTAGCAGTGCTGACTGGAAACCAAATGTCCGGTTATAGGAGTAACCACATTAGCCTCTGCTCCTCCCACTCCCAACACCCACCCCAGAGGGCTTGAAGAGAACCTGTCCTGCTGCTGCGGGAGGAGGGGCAGCTCAGTGCAGAGAGAGACAAAGAGAATGGGCTAGAACCAGGTAGGTACCCACTCTATGTGGGCAGGAGCGGGGGGGGATCCTGTTTACCCTCTCCCCAGCCCTGCTGCGCTTGCAGTTTACCCCGACCCCTCCCTTGCTCCAGAGACCAACCCTAGCTCCTGCCTCACTGTGCTTTTACCCCCCGGCCCCTTTTACAATTATTCCCCAGGGGGGCCCGTAAATATGTTTGGCGCTGGGCCCACAAAAAGTTAATCCGGCCCTGCTCTAAGGTGCCACAAGGACTCCTCGTTCTTTTTGCTGATACAGACTAACACGGCTACCACTATGAAACTCTTCACATTGTTCACCATCCCCTCTCATCCTTGGCTATGGCCTTTTGCCCATTAGGAAAACGACTATGTTCAGTGCCCCAGTGACAGAGATTGCCATAAAGGCTCATCAGGGCTTCCATTTGTAGTTCTGGAATAAAACAGCACTTGGTAAAAGCTTTTTAAATTTAGGGACATTAATTTTGATACAAAAAAGCTATTTTCCCCACAGATAATTTCCTACTGATGCAAAAGCTCTAAACACAACAATCACAACAAAAAATAAACAGGATTCCTGCTCCCATCCTTTGCAATCTGAACTGAATCCCTGCCTCCAATCAATCAAAACCTCTCCAGTCAGGGCCCAGCTCCAGGCACCAGCTTAGCAAGCAGGAGCTTGGGGCGGCCAAGGGGAAGGGGCAGCACATCCGCTCTTTGGCAGCAATTCGGTGGTGGGTCCCTCGGTCCCTCTCGGAGTAAAGGACTTGCTGTCAAGTTGCCGCCAAAGAAGAAAGTGGTGCGGCTGAGCTGCTGCCGATTGCGGCTTCCCCTCCCCCCCACCACTTGGGGCAGCAAAAACCCTGGAGCCGGCCCTGTCTCCAGTCACAAGGTCCCTTTGGTCTTGAGTTGAAAGCATAAGACTGGACTCAGAAGATCTGGGTTCCGATCCTAATTCTGTTATAGACTCATTAAACCAATCATTTAATCTCACGATCCTCAGTTTTCCCATTGGTAAAATAAAGAGAAACACTATTTACCTAGTTCAAAGGAGAGAGTCACAGGGTAGCAGGTCCCTGTGGCTAGACTGATCCCAGTACCCCTGGACTGGAGCAGGTGAGCCCAATCCAGCTAATTAAAGAAGGTTAGGCTACTGCTGGGCCTAGAAAGGGCTGCTAGTAGGCAGCTGGGAAGGAAGGACTGAGACAGGCTGAGCCTTGGGGAGGGACAGTCACACAGGAGTGTGTGGATACCTGGGGCCAGAGGCTCAGAGAAGCAGCTCTGTGGCTGCTGCTCCAGGAAGGGAGCTGAGCTGGCTGAGGCTAGGAGCTGGAATGCCAGAGAGGTGACCCTAAAGCCTGGGGCCAAGGATGGAGTTAAGACTATTTTCTGTTTGTTTGATACCCTCTGTTTAAAGGAATAAACCTCCTTGAAAAAATGGGGCATGTGCTTTATAGTCAGGGATAAGTGGCCACTGGTGACAAGCGGTACCAGAAGCAGGGTTCCAGCCCACCCCTAGAATAAGGGGAAAGACGAAGGAGGTGAGGCGCCTGTGAGTGGCAGGATAACAGCAGCAGGTAGCCGCTATGCAGAAAGAGCAGCAGCAGCTGCAGTTGCAGTTGATGGAAAATCAATAGAAACAGCAGGAGGCCCAGTTTGCCGCACAACAGAGGTGGCAAGAATCTACAGGAGTGGATACCGCTGTAGCCCCACCCAGTAACACAGTTGGTGAGGGACTAGGGCTGGTTGGCTCTGGGCCTGGCAAATCTCAGACTGGGAGATGACCCCAGCACGTTCCTCCAGACATCTGAGAGGGTGGCAAAGGCAGAAGATTGGCAGGAATCGACTTGGGCAGCCTGCATAGCACCATTTCTGATGGGCGAAGTGCAGGTGGTTTACCGGGCAGTACATAATGAGCAGGCAAACTCCTATCTGGTGGTGAAGGCCACCATCCTGGACTGGTTAGGGCTGACTCCTGAGGCTTACAGACACCAGTTTTGGGTAGAGGGGGCCATGGCCCCACTTTTAAAAGTGGGAGGGCTATTCCCTCCCACTTTTTATTGGCCATAAGGGCAAGCAACGGGGGTGGAGGGGGAGAAAGGGTGTAGAGGAGTGAGTGGGAGGCGGGACCTCAGGCGAAGAGGCGGCGCAGGAGTGGAGCCTTGGGGGAAGAGGCGGCGTGAGAGGGGGGGCTCGGAGAGAAGGGGCGGTGTGGGGGCAGGGCCTCAGGGGGTAGCGTGGTGTGAGGAGGCAGGGCCACAGTTCAGGCACCTGTGGTTCCCCCAACTTTTAAGACACTTCTGCCATTCCTGGATTCAGGTAGAACTGTTCCTGTGCAGGGCATGATCATGGGTAGTAGCCCAGAAATTACAGGATCTTGTGGTGGCTCTGCCCAGAGAACAGTTCAATGGAGAAAGCCCTGGATCAAGTCATCTTGGAACAGTTCCTGAAAGTTTTACCTGGGGTGGGGTGGGGTGCAGAGCTGGGTAAGTCACTGCTAGCTTAGGGTTACCCTATTTCCACAAACAAAAAAGAGGACACTGGGGGGGGAAGCCCCGCCCTAGCCCCGCCCCATCCACTCCCTCCCACTTCCCACCCCCTGACTGCTCCCCTCAGAACCCCAACCCCCCCTGCTTCTTGTCCCCTGACTGCCCACTGCTGAGAACCCCCTACCTTAACTGACCCCCCCAGGACCCTACCTGTCCCCTGACTGCCCTGACCCTTATCCACTCGCATGGGTGGCAGGGTTGTAGAAATTTTGATGATGCCCAGAACCCCCCACCCCACCTGCCTAAGGCTCTGGGAGGGGGGCTGGGTGGGGGGAGGAGGTCTGGGGTGCAGGTCCTGGGCTGGGGATTAGGGTGCAGGAGGGGTGCAGGTTCTGGGATAGAGTTTGGGTGCTGGGTGCAGGCTCCGGGCTGGGGCAGGGGGTGGGTGTGCAGGAGGGGGTGAGGGGTGCAGGCTCTGGGATGGAGTTTGGGGGTGAGAGGCGGTGCAAAGGGAGGGGGTGCAGGCTTTGGGAGGAAGTTTGAGGGCAGGAGGGGGTGTGTGGGAAGGGGGAGGGGGATTGGGAGGGAGTTTGGGAATAGGAGGGGATGCAGGGGTGAGGGCTGTGGGTCTGGGGATGAAGGGTTCATGATGCAGGAGGGGGCTCAGGGATGGAGCAGAGGATTAGGGTGTATGGGGATGAGGGTTGGGGGGTTTGGGGTGTTGGAGAGGCTCAGGGCTAGGGTGGAAGGGCAGGGTAAGGGCAGCCTGTCTTCCCATTAGTGGATGGGGGCACTAGGACCCGGGGGCAGCAGACAGCAGTTGCTGCTGGCTCTGGCAGTACACGCAGACAAGGGAGAGGCAGACAGGGATGGGGGACCCACGGAGGGGGGGATGCGCAGAGGGGGGATGGCAGGTGGAGCCTGGGGACCCATCCAACACTCCCCCGCTCCCTGACTGCCCCCCCCCCCCCCAACTCCTCTTACCATTCTGGCTCCACGTGTTTACAAAACACACTGCGGGTTTGTGTGTTACACAGGACTACAGAGAGAGGGAGGGGGGAGCAGGGGAGGGCTCTGGCTGCTGGAGGCCAATGGGAGTGGGTCAATCGGCCTAGCCGCCCAATCAGCAGCCACACTCTGCATGGAAGGGAGGGAGGGAGGCGAGGGAGAAAACCTCCGCGGACATTTTAACCTTGTTACCAATTCCTCCCGGACGGCTATTTAGAGACGCAAAAGCCGGACATGTCCGGGGAAATATGGACGGATGGTAACCCTATGCCAGCTGGCCTCAGTGGGGGAAGCTGTGAAGCAAGTTGTAGCCCTCTTTGAGGCTAAAGGAGCAAAGTGGCTGTGGGGGTATGGTAAATTGAGGGTAGTATCTGTGGTGCTGACCCAGGGAAGCTCTCAAGGGGGAAAGAGTGCCCAAAACTCATAGGACACACAGCACCTACAAGGGACCTGGGTAGCCCTGCAGTCTATTGGAAACACTAGTCGGAGGAGGTTAGGGAGCCCTATGGTTTGCTTCAAGTGTGGCCAGTCCAAGCATATTAAAAAGAATTGCCCATTTATGGAATGTGATTACCTAAACTGTTACTACAGTGAACCAAGCAGTGGAGGTCTTCTCCAAAAGTCTGTGGGGGCCCACTATGGATAGTAGCAATTAGGGTGGGTGGAATAGTGGTTAAAGGACTCATAGACTCGGGTTGTTCATGTACTTTGGTGCAGGAAGATCAGGTGAAGATAAATAGCCTGGACAGATACCTCCCAGTACACGTCTCCCGTGTCTACTCCACTGCAGAAGTTGAGCTGGAGGTTCAGGGTTGCAGAGCTCGACTGTGTGTCAGGGTAATCAAGGGCCTGCCTTGGCCCATAATTCTGGGGAGAGACTGGGTTTGTTTCTCAGCCCTTCGACAACAGAAGCAGCTAGAACAGCATCCCAGGACTGGAGGGGGTTCAAAGCTGGCTAGGAAAAGAAGAGGGCTAGAGGATGGTGTCAAGATGGCAAAGTGAGATCATGACTGTCCCCAATGCTTGAAGGATCAGTTTAGGAAGTGCCAGCAGGAGACGGATGAGGTAAGCGCCTCAACAGAGAAAATCATCAGCCAATTTGTCATATTAGAACATGAGGTGGCCCCGGTTCAGGTGGAAGCCAAGGGGCAGAAGCAACAATGCTTGGCCCTGCAGGAAGAATTGGACCAGGCCCAGATGGAGAAACTCAGCAGGGTATAGTGGGGACCCAGACCCTCCTGGGCTCAGAAGGGTACAGTGGCGATCCAGACTGAACTACGCCTGGGACTCAGACAGGTCTGTTCCAACAAGTAGAGGCTCAAGTAGGGGGCTGGGGTGGGAAACAGGACTCCAGGGCAGGGAAAGAGCAAGGACGGGGGGGGGCCATAAAACAGATCCACACCAAGAGCCAATGAGCTCACAGAATGACTGGAATCAGAGGAAAGCAAATTGCAGGACTTCAAGTTCGAGAAAGAACAACTCACCACACATCTCCAGTTCACTGAGGAGGAAAGAGAACGTCTGCTCCTTGTGGTTCATGAACTTGAGATTGAAGAAAAGATTCTGTGTGCAAAGATAGAACAGCCTATGCAGTGACCCCAAAGCCCAGGAGATGGAGATACGATGATGTAGGGACCCGTGCTCTGGCCGCGCCGCAGGTGGTTTTTTTTTGCTTTGTCATTCTGGCCGCCCCGTTTTTTGGGGGGGGGGTTGTTTGTTTGTTTGTTTTTTGCTTGGGACGGCCAAAAAGCCAGAGCCAGCCCTTGTGCTATGTTACCAGGTAGCTGGTCCCTGTGGCTAGACTGAGCCCAGTCCAGCTAATTAAAGAGGGCCAGGCTATACCTGAACCTCTAAAGGACTGCTGGTAGGCAGCTGAGAAGGAAGGACTGAGACAGGCTGAGTCCTTGGGAGGGAAAGCCACACAGGAGTGGAGCTAGCTCCTGTGATGGGTCTCTGGAGCAAGGGGCACTGGGCTCAGGGAAGCAGCCCTGTGGATGCTGCTCCACGAAGGGAGTATAGTTGGCTGAGGCTAGGAAGCTGCCAGGAGCTGGAATGCCAGAGACCTCTGGGAAAGGTGACCCTGAAGCCTAAGACCAAGGACGGAGTACAGACTATTTTCTGTTTGTTTGATAGCCGCTGTTTAAAGGAATAAACCTTGAAAAGCCTGGGTGTGGCAGCGCATGCTGTGGAGCTGGGGAGAAGTGATGGCCCTGGTGAAAGGGAGCAATGCAATTTAATAAAGTGATGTTTCTAAAGCACTTTGCAACCGTCAGATGGAAGGTGCTATCAATGTGTAAAGTATTATTTATAATTATTGTATTGTAAAGAATTCAAATCTAGCCTAGGCTATAGAGGTAGCATGATGGCTATTCAGTGTTTTTCATGTCCCTAACCTAGATGCTGCACCCTCTCCAAGCACTGCATTCCTGACAGTCAGCTTTCTAAGAGAGCTTGCACCACTATTTCCACCCCATGTTGATGAGGAAATGTATCAACATTACAGTTCTTCCTCCATTATTGACACTTCTTTCAATTTCCAGTTACCCTAGTGCCCCTTAAGAGGAGCTAATGCTGGTTTAGCTTCCTACTGAACGCAGACCTCACTCAACATTAGCATCTTTGCTACTACAATTTTGAAGAGTACGGGCCTAACTGACCAGTGCTCTACGGCTCTGTTTCACTGGCTCAGCTAGCACAAAGGGACCACAAAGATTATCACTGGCTCTCTGCCCCTCCCACCCTCTCTGCAGGATCCTACAGTGATGGGGCACACCAGGGATGGGCAAGGAGGGAAAAGACACATGGTCCGGGCAGGGAGTTCAGACACTCTAGCTATTCTCCAGTAGCTGCTAAAGCACAAGTAACTGTGACTCTGTCAGCTCAGTGATCAAAGGGGTTGCTAAGCATCAGGAAGTGCATTCATATAGAGAGCCCTGTTCTATGGACTGACATAGAGGGGTCACATTGGTTAATGAGAGGCCAGGACACTATCCTCATTCAAAACAGTAATTTATGCTTATCATGAAAAATAAACACAGAAAACAAGTTTCAGCTTTCTACAATAATTCAACCAGTCCCACCTGTCATTTGACCTCTTAAAGTGCTGTAGTCCCTGTGGCAAATGGAAATGAAGGAAATGTCAGACACTATACATTTTAGTCTAATGGCCCTTTTAAAAACAGTCATAGCAAACCTCAAAAGATATTTTCTGCCACAAACAGCTATAGAAAAATCAAGCAGTGCACAAGTTACAGCACACATTTTAAAATGCTATTCTAACCCCAAAGGCAGAATGTTTCTAAGCTTTTTCACTCATTAAAATTGAAATCCTGATGCAATCTTTACTGTGGTGAAGCTACTGCCCCACCATAATATTGCTGTACCATGTTAAGTCTGGAGTAGAGTTAGTGCTGTAAGTTGGGTCATTTGGTAACGGGATCTTCATTTACAGCCCTGCCAATAAAGTGTTGAGCTAAGTGCTCTAAAATCCACATGCATAGGGAGATTGTCTTCAAAACTGGTACGCTGCAACAGGGCCTGGGGTAATTTGTGGTGAAGTTTGGGGTCATTTGATCACGGGGTTCCCAATATACCATCCCCTACATTATAAGTTTTTACAAATTTTCAACATGCTCTAAAATCCGCCGTAGAGAGACTGTCTTCAAAACCGGTATGTTGCAACGGGGGCCAACATATACTTCTTGGAGTAAGATTGGAGTCATTTGTTCAAAGGGTTCTTCAGATACAACCTCTTCACCCTGCAATAAGAAGCTGATTTTAAGGGGGGGCGGGGAGAAGAGAAGAATACACACTGAGATGAATGAATCACTTCACACCTCTGCAATCCTCCCATGCTGCAAAGGAGGTGCAGAACCCTTTCCTCCTACACTAGCCCCTGGAATGAGTGCAGCATCTGGGGCTCCCGTCCATTCCTCCTTGCTGTCTCTGGCTGATAACTATGCCCATCAATTACCACTTTCCTTCCTTTCTCTCCAGTCCTGCCGGAAGACAGTGGAGCTAGTAGTTGAAGGGTAGCGAGGTAATGCCAGAAAATATCTCCCTATTATTCCCCCCTCATTTCCATCCATTCCTCAAAAAAAAAACCAAGAGAAATTCACTGCTCAAAAACATCATTAGGTAGCCCTGGCTGAAACATTCTTATACCAGATCCCCAGTGGCACTTCCCAACCCAAGGGCAGTGTTAGGGTTGTGGGGTGAGGCTGGTATGTACCGTAACTTTATTGGGGATTGTGTATTTGGGGGCTGAGTGGGAGTCAGAGGCCTACTAGCTGTGTGTGTACACTAGCAAGGCTCTAACCTCCTCTCTTTTGATCCTTGTGATCACCCTTCCTTGTGTGTTAAGGAGGGGGCAGGGCTGACCTAGGAGAGACGGGATTAAAAGCCAGACATTAAGTGACCAAGGGGAGCTAGTGAACATGGAGCAGCAAGCAGGAAAGTTTATAGGAGGGAGAAAGAATAAAATCACCCTGGTTCGGAAAGGACACATCGCCAGTGCCAACACTGCTATTGGCTTCTCTACCTACATCCAGACAAAGAACTGGACCATGAATGCCTCAAGCCAGGTCCTGGTGTGGATTTGCGGAGACTGTGGCCTGCATTTCCCCATCTTAGAAAGCCAGGCTGGGGAGACCATCCAGTGTAAGAGGTGCCTACTGTAGAATCTCTCGTGAAGCAGGTGGGAGAGCTACAGGAGGAGTTGGCGAGGCTGAGGAGCATCTGTGCACACAAAGAACTCATTGAAAATATGCATATGGAGACCACCTAGGATCTGGAGCAATCAGCTGTAGGGGTCTGCAATAGCACCATCAGCTTTTTCACAGGGAGGAAACTGGCTGCTGGTTACTGCTGGCAGCAGGCAGTGCTCCACCACCGTTTGCTACCCATAGTCCATAGAGACAAAAATCTGGTATGCTGCTCTGGCAACGGGGGATGAGGAATCTCCCCCAAAAATGGATGAGGAGAAGTCATGTACTGCCAGACTAAGAGGATGTCGGCCCTCAGTCCCAAGAGGAATTGAAAGGGTAGTGGTCAGTGACTGATTCTAAGGGAGATGGAGGCATCCATCTGCCAGCTTGACATGGCATCATGAGATGAGTCCTGCCTGCCAGGGGACCATATCCAGGACATTACAGAAGGATTGCTGAGGATCATCTGCCCCACTGATTAGTACACCATGCTGCTCGATATGGGCACTCAAGATACTGTGAGGTGAGGTATGATCCTGAGTGGATCAGAGGTTACTACAGGGCTCTGGGAGTGAGGATAAGGAAGCTGGGGGCACAGGTGGTGTTTTCATCAGTTCATCCAGTCCAGGGTAAGGGCTCTGCCAGAGACAGAACCAAACTGGAGGTAAATGAATGGCTGCATGAATGGTTTCACCAGGAGGCTTTGAGCTCCCTCGACCATGGGATGCTGTTCCAAGAAAAAGGACTGCTAAGCAGAGATGGGATCCACCCATCTAGGAAGGGGAAGAGCATCTTTGGATGCAGACTGTCTAACCTAATGAGGTGGGCTTTAAAATAGCTTTGACAGGGGCAGGAGACAAAAGTCCACAGGTAAGTCCAGAACATGGAGACATGGGTGAAAGGTTGGAATCTGGGGGGGCACATGGGTAATCATAGCAGGGACAAAGGAGAGATGAGGAAATATAGAGGGGAAATCTAATGAACATCTTAGATGTCTGTATACTAATACAAGAAGTATGGGGAATAAACAGAATAACTCGAAACACAACTAATTAATCTCAATTATTACATAATTGGCATCACAGAGATTTTGTGGGGTAATCTGCGACTGGAATATTGGTATAGAAGGGTACAGCTTGTTCAGGAAGGACAGGCAGGGAAAAAAGGGAGCAGGTTTTGATTTATATATCAAAGATGTATACACTTGCACTAAGGTTAAGCTAGAAGTGGGAGGCAGACCTGTTGAAAGTTTCTGGGTAAGAATAAAAGGTGTAAAAAACCCAACGGTGATATCATGGTAGGGGTCCACTATAGATCACCTAACCAGGAAGAAGAGGTGGATGAGGCTTTTTTTAAACAACTAACAAAATCATTCAAACCGTAGGAGTTGGTGGGATGGGGGACTTCAACTACCTAGACATCCACTGGGAAAATAATACAGCAGGGCACAGATAATACAGCAGGGCACCAGAGACAACTTTTTATTTCAGAAGGTAGAGAAAGCAACTAGGAGAGAGGCTGTCCTAGATTTAATTCAGACAAATAGGGAGGAACTGGTTGAGAATTTGAAGGTGGAAAGCAGCTTGGGTGAAAGTGATCATCAAATGATAGAGTTCATGAACAGTAGGAGGGAAAACAGCAGAATCAGGACAATGGACTTCAAGAAGGCAGACTTCAGGATTCTAAGAGAATTGGTAGGTAAGATCCCATGGGAAGCAAATTTAAGTGAAAAAAGAGGTCAGTAGAGTTGGCAGTTTTAAAAAAAGACATTATTAAGGGAACAAGAGCAAACTATCCCAAATGCATAGGAAGGATAGGAAGTATGGTAAGAGACCATAGTGGTTTAACCAGGAGATCTTCAATGACCTGAAACTAAAAAAAAAAAAAGAGTCATACAAAAAATGGAAAGTAGGTCAAAGTACAAAGGATGAATATAAAGAAAAAAAACCCACCACAAGCTTGTAAGGACAAAATTAGAAAGTCCAAGGCATAAGGGATAACAAGAAAACATTTTACAAATAAACTAGAAGTAAGAGAAAGACCAAGACCAGAGTAGGCCTATTACTCAATGAGGAGGAAAGACAATAACAGAATGGCTGACATGTTAAATGTCTTCTTTGTTTCAGTTTTCACCAGCAAGGTTAGCAATGACCAGATGACAAACATAGTGATTAACAATGCAAATGGGCCAGGATCTGAGGCTAAACTAAGGAAAAAACAAGTTAGGAATTACTTACATATTATGTCTATATGTACAGCGCTGCAGTGGCACAGCTGTACCGATACAGCTGTGCCGCTGCAGCGCATGTGACCAAGATAGTCTATGCCAATGGGAGAATGTCTATGCCAATGGGAGAAGCTCTCCTACTGACATAGCGCTGTGCACACAAGCGCTTATGTGGGTGTAGCTTATGTGGTGGATTATTCACACCCCGGGCGACATAAGTTTAGACGACATAGGCTGTAGTATCAGAGGGGTAGCCATGTTAGTCTGGATCTGTAAAAAGCAACAAGGAGTCCTGTGGCACCTTATAGACTAACAGATGTATTGGAGCATACGCTTTCGTGGGTGAATACCCACTTCATCAGACGCATGTAATGTAGGCTGTAGTGTAGATGTAGCCTTAGGGCTTGTCTTCACGTGCTGGGCTACAGCGGCGCAGCTGTGCCACTATAGCGCTTTATGGAGATACTCCTATGCCAACGAGAGATTTTCTCCCATCAATGTAGTTAATCCATCTCCCCAAGAGGCAGTAGTTATGTCAATGGGAGAAGCTCTCCCATCAATAGAGCACTGTCCACACAGGGGGTTAGGTGGGTATAACTACATGTGACCTGGGTTTAGACAAGTTAGATGTCTTCAAGTCATCAAGGCCTGATTAAATACGTCCTAGAATACCTAAGGAACTAGCTGGAGAGATCTCTGAGCCATTAGCAACTATCTTTGAGAACTCATGGCGTATGGGAGAAATCCCAGAGGACTGGAAAAGGGCTAATATAGTACTTAGCTATAAAAAGGGAAATAAGGACAACCCAGGAACTATAGACCAGTCAGCTTAATTTTGCTACCAAGAGAGATAATGGAGCAAATAATCAATCAATTTGTAAGCACCTAGAAGATAAGGTGATAAGTAACAGTCTTCATGGATTTGTCAAGAACAAATCATGTCACACCAACCTATATCCTTCTTTGACAGAGTAACAGGCCTTTAGTAAGGCTTTTTATACTGTCTCACATAACTTTCTCATAAGTAAACTAGGGAAATATAGTCTAGACCAGTGGTTCTCAACCTATTTATCATTGTGGGTCACATATGGAGCCCACAATGTGCTACCTGGGCCGCAGGTTGAGAACCACAATGCGCCCGCCCAGCCACCCAAATGCCCATCGCCTCCTGCCCAGAGACCCCTCCACAGAGTGGGGCCAGGAGTTGAGTCCTGGGTTGGGGGGCCGAGTGGCAAGGATCCTGGACCCTGCTGTGCGGGGCCGGGTGGCAGCCCCAACCCTGGACCTGGCTATGCGGGGCTGGGTGGTAGGGCAGCCGGGTGACAGCCTGGACCCGGACCCTGACCCTGCAGGGCTGGGCGGCAGCCCTGATGCCATCTCCAGACCCCGACCTCATGAGGCAGACCCTGGATCCTGGACCCCATTGGGCTGGGTGGTGGGCCCAGGTGGTAGTCCTGGAGCCTGGACCCTGCGGGGCCGGCTGGCAGCCCTGGATCCTGGACCCCATGGGGCTGGCCAGCAGCCCCGGATTTCGTGGCGCCGACGGCAGTCTTGGACCCCGGACCCCAGAGTCTGCAGGGCCAGGTGGCAGCCCCGGACCACAGACCCCGGCCATTCAGGGCCAGCTGGCAGCCCAGACCCCGCCACGTTGGGTAGCCAGGCAGTTGGGAACCCGTACCCAGCCGCAGCCCTGCGGTCCCTAGCACACAGCTGGGCCACATTTGTGTGCTAATTGGGCCACATGCAGGTTGAGACCGCTGGTCTAGACAAACCTACTATAAGGTCTGATTCTTTTGATTTCCTGATCTTCCGAGATAGGAACACTTGACATTCTGGCATGAGGCAATGCTGGTCAACCTTTACTCTGCATTAACAAAGTTTCTGAGTAGTAAATATTAGGGCTGTCAATTAATCGCAGTTAACTCACTCGATTAACTAAAAAATTAATCAAGATTAAAAAATCAATCATAAGTAATTGCAGTTTTAATCGCATTGTTAAACAATAGAATACCAATTGAAATTTATTAAATATTTTGGATGTTTTTCTACATTTTCAAATATTTGATTTCAATTTACAACATAAAGTACAAAGTGTATAGGGCTCACTTGATATTATTTTTATTACAAATATTTGCACTGTAAAAATGGTAAGCAAAATATTTGAATATTTTTCAATTCACCTCACACAAGTACTGTAGCGCAATCTCTTTATCATGAAAGTGCAACTTACAAATGTAGATTTTTTGTTACATAAATAATTGCACTCAAAAACAAAATGTATAACTTCAGAGCCTATAAGTCCACTCAGTCCTATTTCTTGTTCAGTTCTTCCACTCTACTCAGCAGTGATAAGGCCTCAACTGGAGTACTTTGTCCAGTTCTGGGCACCACACTATGGGAAAGATGTGGACAAAAGTGGAGAAAATCCAGAAGAGAGCAGAAAAATGATTAAAGGTAGAAAACATGCTGTAACGATGCTGGTTCTGGTGGGACCCAACTGAGAGTGCCAATTCAGGACAGGTTTCAGAGTAGCAGCCGTGTTAGTCTGTATCTGCAAAAAGAACAGGAGTACTAGTTACAGCCCAAAGCTGGGGTTTTTCCACCTCTAAGGCAAACCAAACCAGCCAAACAGAGGAGACTTTGGTTTTACCCCACTGGCTAACCACAAGTCACACAAGCAATTCCCTTAGACACTCCAGTTTCCCAGTATCACCACCAGTGCCACTCGTTATGGGGATGAATGGTTATGAAAACCAATGCCCCAGTAAAAGAAAAAGGTTCTCCCGATCCCAAAGGACCAAGCCCCAGACCCAGGTCAATATACAAATCAGATCTTACCCACAAATCACACTGCTGCCAATCCTTTAGAATCTAAAATCTAAAGGTTTATTCATAAAAGGAAAAAGATATAGATGAGAGCAAGGATTGGTTCAATGGAATCAATTACATACAGTATTGGCAAAGTTCTTGGTTCAGGCTTGTAGCAATGATAGAATAAACTGCAGGTTCAAATCAAGTCTCTGGAGTACATCCACAGCTGGGATGGGTCATCAGTCCTTTGTGTAAAGCTTCCGTTTGTAGCAAAGTCCCTCCAGAGGTAAGAAGCAGGATTGAAGACAAGATGGAGATGAGGCATCAGCTATATCATATTAGCATGGTCCCTCCAATACTGGTGATTGTAGCTATATCACTCGACGCAAGGTTTAAGAATCTGAAGTGCCTTCCAAAATCTGTGAGGGACAAGGTGTCAAGCATGTTTTCAAAAGTCTTAAAAGAGCAACAGTCTGATGTGGAAACTATAGAACCTGAACCACTAAAAAAGAAAATCAGCCTTGTTGCTGGCATCTGACTCAGATGATGAAAATGAACATGCATTGGTCTGCACTGCTTTGGATTGTTATCGAGCATAACCCGTCATCAGCATGGAAGCATGTCCTCTGGAATGGTGGGCGAAGCATGACGGGACATACGAATCTTTAGCGTATCTGGCACATAAATATCTTGCAACGCTGGCGACAATAGTGCCATGCGAACGTCTGTTCTCACTTTCAGGTGACATTATGAACAAGAAGCGGGCAGCATTATCTCCTGCAAACGTAAACAAACTTGTTTGTCTGAGCGACTGGCTGAACAAGAAGTAGGACTGAGTGAATTTGTAAGTGCTAAAGTTTTACATTGTTTTAATTTTTGAGTGCAGTTATTTTTGTACATAACTCTACATTTGTAAGTTAAATTTTCATGATAAAGAGATTGCACTACAGTGCTTGTATTAGGTGAATTGAAAAATACTATTTCTTTTGTTTCTTTTTTACAGTGCAAATATTTGTAATAAAAAATAAATATAAAGTGAGCACTGTACACTTTGTATTCTGTGTTCTAACTGAAATCAATATATTTGAAAATGTAGAAAACATCCAAAAATATTTAAATAAATGGTATTCTATTATTGTTTAACAGAGCGATTAATCATGCAATTAATTTTTTTAATCACTTGACAGCCCTAGTAAATATATAATCAAAGAGTTGTTAACACAAGGAAGAATTAAAAAATACCCTTGGGGAAACAAGGAATATTTTTCTAAAGGCTACAATTGATTATATAGTGTAACAACAGGTATTATATCATGTTGCCTGGTCTATTGATTGCATATTGATTGTATTACTGATTTAGTTTCCCCAGTTAGCACCCTGAAATTTGGTAGGTTCTTGTCCCAAGATCAGGCCCAGTGTTACCAAAATTACTGTTCAGTTGGGAGCCCCGATGAGCATGGTTACAACACACCCACTTAGAATATCACACTATATTTATAATAGTTTTATTAATACAATTGGCAAATTCACAAACACTCCAACCCAGCAAGGCAGGTAGAAATAACATAAAATGAGCGGCATATCCATATACTTACACCATCCCTTGCAAACAACCTGAAGTGTCAGTTATCATCTTCATCATCTTCCCCCTCACCATCATCCTGGCTTCTCCCAAGGGCTACATCTCTCCCTCCCAATGCACACAGGCTGGGATACAACTTTTATAATGTATTATGGTGATCCCACTGTGCCTAATGCATATTCAGTAGGAGTTTCAGCCCCTCTACTTATTTGTAGTTCCTCACCCTGCTAATGTTGGGATGCCCTTCTCCTATAGGTTATTAATCCTTTTGCCTCAAGCTTATTAGCATATATGTCAATTAGTTACCATGGCATTCATGTGGTCAGACATCTGCTGATGTCCCCAACTAAAAATATACCAAGCTGGTATAAACTAGTATCTTGTGATTAACCAGCAGCAGTTTGATCATTACAGCATTCCGTCTTGTGATATCTTGTGATCTAGGGTTACTCTTGGTTAGCTACTTATGTAAAGGCTTTTTGGGCCTTATACCTTAATTAGTTTAGCTAAACTGTTGTCTTACAAGCATTGAGGCTTGTAGGCTCATTGCATTATTTCCTTAACTTATACCTGTGCCTCAGCTAGCAAATACCTATAGGCTACAATCACCAGTATTGGAGGGACCATGCTAATATGATGAGCTTGTGTTAGCATGGGAGTGGCTATGTTAATGGGTGCATTAAGACTCTGAGTATGCCATGTCTAAACTAAATGTTTCCGGAAGCCTGAGCAGACTCAGTCTGAGGTGACTGCTTGTGCAATTATTAAAAATGCTCTGCCTACTCTCATGACAATCCTAACTCCTGAGTCAGATACATTTGTAATCCTTCTACCAGATGTAGGGTGACCCTATGTCCTGTTTTGGCTGGGACAGTCCCTTTTTTAAGCCCTGAGAGGCAACTCGTGGGAGGTGCACGAATGGCCAAGTGTCCCTCCTCCAGCAGGACCAAGTGTCCCTCCAGCAGCAGGCCCGGGTGGGGAGACGAAGGGGCAGGGCCAGAGCTGGAAGGGAAGAGGTGGGGCCACAGCCTCTTCCCGCCAGGCTGCCTGGGATGCTGCCCAGTGCACTGCAGCGGCAGCAGGCTGCCCCCTGCCCAGGCTCAGCTTCTGGGGACAGTGGCCGAGCGAGCTGGAGCGCCCCACCCCTCCAGCATGCTGAGCGTAAGCTCCTGATCCGGGAAGTCGACCCTAGGAGGGAGCAGGCTGCCACTACCACCGATCCCCGCCCAGGCTCAGCTTCTGGGAACCGGCGTCGACTCTGAGCATGCCGGAGTGGGTGCGGGGGCTCCGACTCGCTTAGCTGTTATCCCGGAAGCCAAGCCCGGGAGAGAGGCAGCCCGCTGCCGCCGCAGCCAGGCCCTCTTCCAGACAGCTGCTGCGCTGCACCGGGCAATGTCCGAGTGTGGCTCCAGGACCTGGCTGCTAGGGAGAGCAGCCGAACGTGCTGGGGGGAGGCGACACAGCAGGAGGACAGAACCCTCCCAGGGAAAGGGACAGGGAGAGCGTCAGGGTCCCGGGCTGGGGGCGGGGCGGGGAGGAGTCACATGGGAAGGTCATGTGTCCTCTCCTTTAGCTGATGCCCCCCCATATTGGGAGGCACCAGTTGCCTTTTTTTGGCAAAAGTGGGCATTTGTCCTGTTTGGTCTTGTTGACTTGATCAGTTAGCAAGAGCAAACGGGACCAATACTCACTTTTGTCAAAAAAGTGTGTCTGGTGCAGAGGGGGTGAGCTTCAATGCCAGCCCCTTGCAGGGGGGGAGGCAGAGCTCAGCCAGGGGGCAGGCAGGGTTCCAGCAACATTCTCTTGCGGGAGCAGACAGATTTCCAGCAACCAGCGACCCCAGCTTTGCGGGGAGGAGAGGGAGGCAGGGTTCGAGTGACCAGCAACCCCAGCCTTGCAGTGGTAGTAGTGGGGCCTTGGACGAATGGCTCAAGCCAGCCCTGTGCAGGGCGGAGGCGGGGGTGAGAGGACTCAGACCAGCACCGCGTGATGTCCCGTTTTCCCTTTGAAAAATATGGTCATCCTAACCAGATGCCAATGGCAGCAACAAAGGTCAGGTTCAATCTCTCTAGAGGCCCTTTTATAAAATACATTAAACTACATCTTTAGCCCCACCCCCACCCCTCCGCACACACACACACCTCGACTCTTATTTCAGGCAGTTTTTACCCACTTCTCAAGAGTCCTTTGGGAATATGAAATGCAAGTACCTTTTTATTTGGGGGGGAAAGGGAAAAACAATAAAAAGAAACACAAAAATCCAGTATATACATTTGGACTCCCCAAGCCCAAATAATAAGTAACTTATGGAGGTGCAAACTCTATCTCACCACAAATCCCACCCACCTAAAACCCCACTCACAGTCCAAGTTAGTTCAAGTGGTAGTCCATGGAGTCTTGGGATGGTTCTCTTTCGCTGGTCTGTTTCAGTCCAAAGAGAACTGCTCTGGCAGATCCCACTCTGATGTGCAGCTACCTGGTCCCGTTAAGTGATTTCAGCCTGGCTTCCAATGACTGGCAGGCTGGAGCACTGTGAAATCAGCTCAGTACCACCATTACCACTAGTGCTGGTCACACTGGGCCTCACTGTGAAGTCAGTTCTGTCCTACCACCACTCACATTAATCTGGTTGGGCCGTATGGGGGAGTCAACTCCACTCCTAGGTGGTGCAGTTCCACAGATTCCTTTGTACGAGGGACAGAATTTCTAGGTGGGGAACCCAGAGCAAAACAGTCAGTTGGACAACATTCCTGTTCCAGGGGCTAGAGCTCTTCACCTCCAGAACACTGCCCTTCCCCTCCACCTCCATTTCCCCCCCCCCCCCATTTGAACAATTTATTGGTATGCTTGTTTTACAAGAATCCCAGGATTTTGTCTCCTCTGTGTTTTCCCCTTGCTTTCTCATGGTCCATGATGCCAGCAGAGGTTGTCAGCACTATGTACCCAAAATGACATGAAGAGCCCTTGTCATGTATAGTCAGGGTGAACCCACAGCTATGACATACCCTGCATATACCCAATGTCCTTTCATAAATACAGCAATGATAATAATCTATCATTACAATTACTCATCAAAACACGTGAATTTTACAACCAAAACAATGAAAATCAATAGGCAGAATGATAAGGAAACAACATATCATTCATGTAAATGAAGTTGGACAATGCTGGCTTTTCCCCTTCTTCCCAATAGAGAGAGCAGAGAGCTCTGTCCCTATAGGTCTTCTAGCCCTGAAGCTTACACATGGATGAGCTACTTGTCTATATAAACCTTTTAATCTTTTTGGAGAGGCTCTGGAACAACCCACTGGTCAATATTCAGTTTCAATAAATTGTATTCAGTTTATTGTATACAAGTGTTGCCATAGTGCAGCCTAATCTGTATCTAGTAGAGATTTCACATCAGTAATATGTCACTGAGCAGCATCTTTCTCTTCTACTGCAATGGCAAGCTGTCACCTGTTGTGCCGCTGTTCCTTTCCTATTGTACCATCTCCAGATGTAGGCACAGGTTGTCTGACTCACTCTACCAGGAGATCTCTTACTGTGCCTGTCTGAGAAAATAGTGTTGCCCCATAGTTCAGAGCGGTTAGCCAGTCTTTAGGTCCTTGCAGGATTCTTTCCATTGTGATGAGAAATTGATGATGCAAGCCAGCTATAGTCTTGGTGTAATCTTGTTTACTGACAAAGCATGTTTCCCTGAGCACAGCAGAAACAAACAACAGCAGGCAGTTTCCTTGCTCAGAAATCCCCAAGTCTGCAACTCCAGTGACCTCTGTGCTAAGATGTTGTGTCTCTGCTCCTCAAGAAAAGATCCACAACTGCTTCTCTATGCTTTCTGCCTCTAACACACAAATGGTGCAAAATCCAATATTCTAGCCCCTACATTTGCAATCAGGCAAACCACTCAAGTCCCCCGGCTTAGCTCTGACCTGCCATGTACCTTGGGCAGTCCCTCCATTGTTTGTAGCTGTCTCTACTATGTAAAGGGGCTTAATTTCTCAGTCCATTAAATTTGAAAGAATGTTTGGCACACCCATTAATTTTAACTCCATCTTGATTGTCTTTGGATCAAAGACTTTCCTGCAGGCAGCCGTTATTACCTTTCACAATAACAGTATTTTTCTTGTACCACTTCATACTTTTGGCAATGGCATAGAGAAAAAACTTTCAGTTTCAATCCCTCCCATGACAGAATCGTTAAAAGCCATTCTTCTCAGGGATCTCAGGATGTTTTGCATCTCCCATTTCTAGTTCTTTCTCATCACATGTAGCCACAGCTCTTCCATTGCTACTTCTAACAGACAATACTTTCTCCTTAGGAAAATCCCACAAAGTCAAAAAAAGGCCGCCTTGCTGCATAACCTAAAATAACCCAATTTAATCACAAAGAGACTTTCCGCGTGTAACCCCCACTCCTGTTCACCATCCAAGTATGAGATTGTTCAGGCTAGGGTTAGTCTGCCTTGTGGCTTTTTCAGAATTTCAGGGACTGGGCCTGAGGTTCTTTAATGTGCTCTGCATTGTCTGTCAGTGTGTGTTCATCTCAGACCAGACCCACTCAGACAAACCACCAGGAACAAATTTTTATTCTGTAACGAAACACAGAACAGGATTACAGGCCAGCAGCATCCTCTCTGCTTGCCTCATGCTCCCAGCTTCAGTCAATGCTAAAACTTCCAGCTGCGAGGGCAGAGACACTTTGCATAACACAACACAACCACGGCCAGCCCACAACATTTTGGCACCTGAGGCGGGGAGCTCAAATGATGCCCCCATATCCCCTTGCGTGGGCCAAAACTTTGAAAGGTCTCAATTCTGCCTTCTTCCTGTTTTACTCCTCTCATGGTACTGCTCTGCTACCTACCCCAATAAAGGAGAACTAACAACTTAAAATGCCTTGTCCAAAAATTTTAAGTAACATTTAACTTTCAAATGTCTGAACAGCAAATGTAATTTTTCTTGTCTGCATAGTAAACACTGGCATTTTTATCTGTTTGAATAATCAAAGTGGTGCTTTCCATGCCTTCTTGGTTGCAAAGATTTGAACTGCTTCCTGCTGAAGGTCCACAGTCTGGGCCAGCTCATGCTCTATTGAGATGGTTGCAAGGCCGACCAGCCTCTCATGTGTCATTGTGGAGCGTAGATGTGTTTTTATTAACCTGAGCTTGGAGAAGCCACATTCTCTACTGGCAACTGTTACAGGAAGTGTTAGAAGTATGTGCAGAACAATAAAAGCATTTGGAAAGAGGGTGATTCATAGATTCTAGAACTGGAAGGGACCTTGAGAAGTCATCAACTCCAGTCCCCTGCCCTCATGGCAGGACCAAATACTGTCTAGACCATCCCTGATAGACATTTATCTAACCTACTCTTAAATATCTCCAGAGATGGAGATTCCACAACCTCCTTAGGCAATTTATGGTTATCTTATTTGTGCACACATATTCCAGAATAGCCTTTGTAGTTGATCCTGCTGAAATGTATCTTGAAAGGGCTTTCAGTTCATCACCTAAATCACTCTCATTAATATCGTGCATGTCGTCATGTGTCAACACTGTCTCTAGTGCTGTGCATTGCTGGTGTAGGTCTTCTTCAGGTATCGTGAGGAGTTTTGGAATATCATACAACATCCCAAATATACTGCTGTGTTCCTTGAGCTGCATGAAACATTCTTCAACTGACTGTATTGTACAATCTAGCATCTAGTTAAAGAATTCAACTTTGAATTGTTGTTTGGGGTCTCTTATGGGATTATTCCTTGCCTCGTAATAAAATGTTGTCTTCTTCTGTGACTCTTGTATTCTTCAATGGGTGGGAAAATAGCTTCAGTGTGAAGTTCCTCTGCCAACTTCTGTGCACTCTTCAGAACGTTTTGAAATCCCTCATCTGACTGGTCAGACTGTAGTTATGACTTGGCTTTGTCCAGTTGTTCCATTGCTCCCGATATATCAAGATCAACACCTTGGAGTCTCTTGCTTACAACATTTATTTCAAATAGTATGTCATACCACAACACTAAGCCAGACAGAAATTTGAAGTTATGTATGTTTCTGGTGATTCCGTTTCCCTCTGCCACTGTTCTCCCTCGAACAGTTCCTGTCATAACATTATCCTCCATAATGGCAACTATGGCATCATCTATCTTCCCAATTTGGTGTTTGACAGACTTTATCGCCTCCACTCGACTTTCCCATCGTGTGGCACTCAGTGGTTTCAGTGTCAGAGAGGATGTTCCCAGATGTTGCTTCAAAATTTGCCATTGATGAGTTGATGCAGAGACAAATACATAGATGCTTTGAATTACATTAAAAAATTCAGCAGCCTCACTAGAAGCTGATGCTGCATCACTGACCACCAAGTTCAATGAATGAGAACTGCATAGGACAAAAAAAGCTAGAGGGTTTCACTCTCGGATCCGTGTCTGCACTCCTCTGTTCTTTCCTCTCATGTTGGCACCATTATTGTCGCCCTGACCTCTCATGTTAGCTATCGCAATTCCCGTATCTTCCAGCTTTTTAAGAAGCACATTTGCCATACCAGCTCCTGTAGTATCATCAATGTCAATAAATTCTAGAAAATGCTCTGACAGTCAACATTGCAGGGACATTTTCACTAGGTTCTGTTGTTGTTACAAAACGCACCATTGAAGTCATTTGTTCCGTATGGCTGATGTCAGGTGTGCAGTCCAGAATAACAGAGTAATATCTTGCTGCCTTCAGATCTGCCACAATCTTCTGTTTGACTTTTGTTGCCAGTAACTGTATGATCTCATTTTGAATTGTTTTTCCAAGGTAGTGGTGTGTGTACATTTCTTGCATGGTGACTCTTTTTAGATGTTCCTGGAGTACAGCATCAAACTCAGCCATCAGTTGCACAATTTTAAGGAAAAAGAAGAACAGGTGTACTTGTGGCACCTTAGAGACTAACAAATTTCATGAGGTTGATGGATTTCCACTCCATACGGCTAAGGTGCCACAAGTACTCCTGTTCTTCTTTTTGCGGATACAGACTAACACGGCTGCTACTCTGAATTTTAAGGAAGTTTCTATTGTTTGGCACATACAGCTGATCTGAAGTGCCACACAGTGCTAGGTTTTGGGAAGCAAGCATTCTCACAATGGCAATGAGCCTTTTCAGAACATTTTGCCAGTAAAGAGACTCTGATGTAATCTTCTTTTGATGCTGATCATCTATGGTGGCCTTTAACCGTAGTGTCATCTCAAGCTCTTTCCACCTATGGAATGCTCTCTGGTGATCTGCTGCCTTCTCATGGCATGCCAGATTTCTAGCCAGATTTTTCCAGTTCTTTGTTCCTGTAGAACCCAATGTGGATGGAACATTGAACTGGAAGAGTTTGCAACAAAAACAGTATGCAGCATTCTGGGTTTTTGAGTACATAAGCCTCACTTTGTCACCATTGGGGATTTCACGCCAGTAATGTGTTGGATGGAAACTTCTATTTTCATTGTCTTTGGGGAACATGAAGTTTTTCACTTGCTGTGGCCCATTCAGAACAAGGAAGTCCCTCAGGCTACTGCTCAAGTGGGTGCACAGTCCTGAATCATCTAGACTTAAGGAACTAAACTCAGCAGGAGCTGTTTCTTGCGCCTCCACCACACTCTTCTCTGATCTACACTTTTCTTCAGGAATGTGCATGGTTACATCCATTTGAGATGGAGATATGGATGCTGCAGTAGTTGCCAGGTCACCTGCACTCTGACTAACTGGAAGATCAGGCATCTCCTCACCACTCACATCCTCACTGGGGCCGGAAGGCTCACTGTGAACATTTGTGTCTATGTATCTCAGGAGAGCTCCTTCCTGCTTAGATAGAAAAGCTTCCTTTGCTTTCTTTCTTCTTCTGAATGCTGCCCCAGAGGGGCGTTTTCTTCTTTCACTCATGACTGCTGTTCTGTGCCAGCTATAGTGGCTCTCAACACTCAATTGAAGGGGACAAATAAGCAAGCTGGTAGCAGGGCCTGAGTGAGGGAAGATATCAGCGTCTTAAGGTCCTAACTGGCTCCTACTACTTCAGTTGACTGCCTGTTCTCCTCAAGTGGGTTCAGGGAAGCAACAGGAAACTTCCTGAGAAGCTGGGTTTCAGAGTAGCAGCCGTGTTAGTCTGTCAACTTCCTGAGAAGCTGGTGTTAATCAGTCCAGGCTCCTGGGGGTGCTAGAGAGGTACATATGAGGCTCTTCCTCCTCTCTCTCTCTGCAGCTCCTGCTGCTTTCTGTTATTCCCTCTCACCTTTTCTCCTGTGTGCCTGTTATGTCTCTTGTGCCCTCCTTCCTCCAGCACAGCACTCTACCATCTCTGTGCATCTAGAGCAGAGAGAATACATATGCACCAGCAGCAGACACAATTTTCTACACTCTGGGTCCTAGTGGTGCCCCCCGCACAGTCTGGCACCTGAGGCAGCCGCCTCAGTTCGCCTCATGGTAAGGTCAGCCCCTGAACACAACACAACCCTCTTACAAACATGTTCTAACCCCATGATAACTAAACTGCAAAAGAGACAAGCCCATATTCTCCTTTTCCATCATTTAAGTTTATATCACTGTGTTCCATCTGCCCTTCTTGGTACTGCCTGTAAGGAAACAGATTACGATTACTCCTCTCTGCTTGCCTTGTGTCCGCCAGCTTCAGTGCTACAACTTCTGCTGAGAGGGCAGAGGGTACTTCCCAACAGGAACCAGGAAATTCTTCCAAAATGCAGCAGTTTGTAGTCCACAATTTGTAGTTCCCATGACTGCTGCTGCAGCACAGTGGATCTTGGGCTACACATGGTTTCCAAGTTTCTAGCAGACCTTTGAGAAGAAGGGTGCCCTTATGGCTAAGGCCAGGACTGTCCTTAGGATTTATGGGGCCCTACCCAGTATTATTAAACTGGTGTCTTATGCCCGACAGCAGCCCGGGCTTGCAGTCCAGGGTGGAGGAGGGACAAGTCAGCAAAAGATACTGAGATGCCCTGCCAACCTCACGGCGGCAGAGAGTCACAGTTCCTCACAGAGATCCCCCTACCCTCTCCCTCACGCAAAATGTGTGGCGCTGGTGCATTTGGCTCTGTGAATATGGCCCCTGCCAGGGCCGGCTCCAGGCACCAGCTTAACAAGCAGGTGCTCGGGGCGGCCAAGGGAGAGGGACGGCACCTGCGGCAATTCGGGGGCGGCAGGTCCCTCACTCCCTCTAGGAGCGAAGGACCTGCCGCTGAACTGCTGCCGCCGATCGCGGCTTTTTTTTTTTTTTTTTTGCTTGGGGCGGCAGAAATGCTGGAGCCGGCCCTGGCCCCTGCCTAAGGAGACTGCAGTGCATGCTGGGTGGTGGGAGCTGACCCGCTCTTACCTGCTGTCATGGGTGGTGGGTAAAGCTGCCGCTTGGGGAGACTAGCTCCCCAACCTACCTCTTTTGCCTGTGGCCCCACCCATACTCCACTCCTGGTTGTCTCTCTCTCACCAAAGAAGTTGGTCCAATAAAAGATACTGTATTACCTCCCCCACCTTGACTTTAGACAAGTCATTTAATCTCTCTGTACCCTCCTTCCTGTAAAATGGGAAGAAGAATAATTCCTTTCCCTCCACTCCTTGTCTAGTCAGTTTGTAAAATCTATGGGACAGAGACTATTTCTAACTAGTATCAAGGGGTAGCCGTGTTAGTCTGTATCCACAAAAACAAAGAGGAGTCCTGTGGCACTTTAAAGACTTAACAAATTTATTTGGGCATAAACTTTCGTGGCATAAGCTTGCATCTGAAGAAGTGGGGTTTTTTACCCACGAAAGCTTATGCCCAATAAATCTGTTAGACTTTAAGGTGCCACCAGACTCCGTGTTGTTTTTATCTCTAACTAGGTCTTTGGAAAGTACTTAGTACAATTGAAGTCTACTCACTAATGGGGCCTATCGATGCTTCCATCATAACAACCTCCAGTTGCCGTGGGATTAAACTACTGCCCCAGATTGCATCAAACTATTTTCTTTATTAGTTTCCTGTTTCTAAATGATGATGTAACTTGAGTTACTCCCTTTATTTAAAAAAGAAAGAAAGAAAAGAACAGGCTTGGTGTGGCTTCCCACCAACTCTGCTTTCAGGAGAAAACAGGAGCTCTTCCTGCTACTTTAATTTTGTGTCAAGCCTCTCTTCTGCCATCTTCTGTAATTGTGTGGCACCTCAAGAAATGCCATTTCTATTAGTGTACATAATACACACTGCAGGAGTCCACTAAACTGTTGTGCTATACATAGGTATATTGTCACCTCCACTCCAGAACTGAAAGCTCCCCCGGCATTTAAAATAGAAATAATGTTGTACATTTTAAAACTGTATAGAAATAATATAGGATAAACCTGAATTTGTATTCAAGGCTGAGCTATAAAATTCCATTTTCTCGTACTTTATATTCCTCCCATGAGGAGAGAGGCATCTTATCTTCAGACTAAAACCAAAACATATCCCCATATCCTATCATATCTCCTTAGAATATCATAAAATCGTATCGTCATTTCTTTAACTCTTTTCTTGAGGCTCTAAGCCCAATACTATATCCCATAGAGTTTTTTGTCCTTGGTCCCCTCCTCTTTTCCTAATAGACCCCATTGCTTGACGGCCTCATTCACTTTCGTGGCTTTAATTATTGTCTTTATGTGAAAACTGCTAACTCCAATCCTCTTCCCTGACCTCTCCCACTCCATTTGGTCCCATATTTGCATCCACTGAATTCTCTCTGCAGCTCTCTCTCTCTGACATCTGTCAGACCACAAACTCCTACAGAACGTAGCAAACAGGAAAATTACTTCTTGGTAATTATGTTTACCACAGTCCAATCTTTTCCTGCATACAAGCAAGAGAGTTTCATATTACTCATAAGAACATAAGAACGGTCGTATTGGGTCAGACCAAAGGTCCATCTAGCCCAGTATCCTGTCTACCGACAGTGGCCAATGCCAGGTGCCCCAGAGGGAGTGAACCTAACAGAGAGAGTGATCTCTCTCCTGCCATCTATCTCCACCCTTTGACAAACAGAGTCTAGGGACACCATTCCTTACCCATCCTGGCTAATAGCCATGAATGGACTTAACCTCCATGAATTTATCCAGTTCTCTTTTAAATGCTGCTATAGTCCTAGCCTTCACAACCTCCTCAGGTAAGGAGTTCCACAAGTTGACTGTGCGCTGTGTGAAGAAGAACTTCCTTTTATTTGTTTTAAACCTGCTGCCTATTAATTTCATTTGGTGACTCCTAGTTCTTGTATTATGGGAATAAGTAAATAACTTTTCCTTATCTACTTTCTCCACATCACTCATAATTTTATATACCTCTATCATATCCCCCCTTAGTCTCCTCTTTTCCAAGCTGAAAAGTCCTAGCCTCTTTAATCTCTCCTCATATGGGACCCTTTCCAACCCCCTAATCATTTTAGTTGTCCTTCTCTGAACCTTTTCTAGTGCCAGTATATCTTTTTTGAGATGAGGAGACCACATCAATACGCAGTATTCAAGATGGGGGCGTACCATGGATTTATATAAGGGCAATAATATATTCTCCGTCTTATTCTCTATCCCCTTTTTAATGATTCCTAACATCTCCAGGCAGCTAGTATGATGATTGCACCCATAGGTGCCGACTTCCCCTCTTTCCCATGGGTGCTCAACCCTCCCTCTGCCTCCAGCCCCTCCCCCACTCCACCCCTTCCATGGGGCCCCACCCCTCTTCCCCATCCTGCCCCCATTCCAACCCCTTCCCCAAAGTCCCTGCCCCAATTCCACCCCCTCTCTGCCAATATTCCAACTCCTTCCCCAAATCCCCGCCCAGGCCCTGCCTCTTCCCCACCTCCTCCCCTAAGCGCGCCATGTTCCCGCTCCTCCCTCCCCTCCACGCTGTTTGGCAGCAGCTGGGTGGAAAATGCTGGGAGGTATGTGAAGAAGCGGGGACATGGCACGCTTGGGGCGGGAGGAGGAGGTGGGGCCGGGGGGGTGCAGTTTGGCTGCCAGTGGGTGCAGTGCACCCACTAATTTTTCCCTGTGGGTGTTCCAGCCCCAGAGCATCCACGGCGTCGGCGCCTATGATTGCACCTAATGGAAGCAAAAAGGCAAAGAATAAACTGGCTTCTTCTAGACAGTATATAACCCATAGTTCCCTCACTGTAGTTTCAGTAAATTGAGAATTAACATAGGATGGAGTGCCACAGATAAGAGAGAAGAAGAGAGGGATAAAAGATGGAAGAAGAGGAAGGACTATAACAAATGGAATTAGTGATAAGTAATTTTCCTCTTGAGAACATCCTCTTCTTCTATCCTGAAAAGGGAGGACCAGACAGAGAGCCAAGTAATGAGCAGTGAGAAAAAAAGGAAGGTTTATCTGAGCAAGATGGTAGTACTGTAATATATGGAGATATCCCATGTCCTAGGACTGGAAGGGACCTTGAAGGGTCATCAAGTCCAGCCTCCTGCTTTCACTAGCAGGACCAAGTACTGATTTTGCCCCAGATCCCCAAGTGACCCCCTCAAGGATTGAACTCACAACCCTAGGTTTAGTAGGCCAGTGCTCAAACCACTGAGCTATCCCTGCCCCCACCTACTGGCCACAAGACACTGCAAATGAGGAACACAAATTCACCCAAGCACAACTGATGGAATGAGAACAAACCTGAGTCACAGCCCTACATATACCCAATGCTGATGTCTCAGCCCTCTCTGAAATAGCAATGTCTCCTGTAGAATGTTCTTTGATATTAAGAAGAATTTGCTTGACAGCTTGTTTGTAAATTTGGTTGCTGCAGTCTCTAATCCAACAAAAGATGGAGGATTTCAAGACTCCAAACCTTTTTTAGTACTGTGGAAACAGACAAACTGATTCCAGGACAGTAGCAAAGACTAAATCCAAGTATAATAGAGTTTAAAACCATTCTTGATATCCAACAAATGCAACTTCCTCTGGTGAGGCAAATTGGATTAGAACAGAAGGTAGGTTTCATTGATAGTACACACTGAGGGCCTGTCTACACTACAAAATTAAGTTGACTTAAGTTACGCTGACATACAGCAACCATGATTTGAGGACTTCAATAGCTCAGACATAGGTTAGGGGTTTATTACAGGAGTGGTGGGTGAGATTCTGTGGCCTGTGTTGTGCAGGAGGTCAGACTAGACCACCAGCTCCATCTAGCACAATACACTGACTGTGGCAAGTTAGCAAGTCACTTGCTGGATCTGAGTTGCCATTTAGGCCTTGTTTATTTATATAACATAATTTTGGTGTGCTAGCCATCATGAACATTTGTAACACACCATGTGTCCACACACAAAATTGAAATCTCTCTCTGAACTGCTGCGCTCTGCATGAGTTAGATGCTAATACCACTAAGCAGCAAGAAGGAGACCTAGAACTTCATGAAGACTAATAATAATTATAAAAAAATAATAATAATTAATAATAAATAACAACAACACTTGGACTAAGCCATACCAGTGGGCAATGACTACTTTAATTTTAGAGAACTACTCAGTGTATAAGAGTAGCAGAATCAGCCCCTATATTAATATTAACCACATTATTATTATTATTTTCACACGTGGGATAAGAAAGAGGATAGTCCTTGAGTAGTCCCACTGAAATCAATGGTATAAAGTACTACTCTGTGAGTAAGGTTAGGAGACTCATCCCCTATATTAATAACAATAATAATCACTTCTATGATATCATAAATGTGCATGCTGATTTACAAGAGCTAGACATATTTCACATCCCAAAGAGGTTATAATAAAAGAAAAAGACTATTGTTGGGATGGTGCCAAATTGGTGTGGCAATTCTGAATGAATGGTATGAGCATAACTTGACATGACTTAAACATGGCTGAATGGCTGCATGGCTGCAGAGGATCTTGGGAGCAAGTTCCCTTTAAGCAGAAGCAAATTTGATAAAGATCTGGCAAAGTCTGCATGTACAATCAATATTGAACCTATTGGTTGGCAAATATGGGCCCATGCAAAAGTAAATATCACATGTATAAAGTTCCAGGATGGAGAACAGATTGACCTGGTTACAGTGACCTTACAGCAACGACACCACACAGAGGGCCAGAGTGAATGACTAATGAGTGAGTAAGTGTGGGATAATCTTCGTTCGGTACCACCCCGCTCCCCCCAGCCATAGGCGCCTACTTCCCCTCTTTTCCACGGGTGGTTGACCCCCCCCTGCCCCCGGCCCCACCCCAACTCCACCCCTTCCATGAGGCCCCGCCCCTGCCCCACCTCTTCTCCAAAGTCCCTGCCCCAAGTCCACCTTCTCCCTGCCCCATTTCAACTCCTTCCCCAAATCCCCACCCCAGCTCCACTTCTTCCCTGCCTCCTCCCCTGAGCACGCCACGTTCCCACTCCCCCGCCCCCTCCCCGGAGTGTGCTAATGCTGCCAAACAGCTGTTTGGTGGCGGCTGGGCGAGAAGTGATGGGAGGTAGGTGGAGGAGCAGGGACACGGCGTGCTCGGGGGGGAAGAAGAAGTGGGGGGCGAGGGGAGCTTGGCTGCTGGTGGGTGCAGAGCTCCTACTAATTTTTCCCTGTGGGTGCTCCAGCCCCAGAGCATCCATGGAGTCGGCGCCTATGCCCCCAGCCCCTTCTAAAATACTAATCAAGTAAAAATTAGTAACCACACGCCCACTGGGCATGCTTTTAAGACATGTGACTCCTTTGAGGAAAAACAGTATAAGAATCAAGCAAAGTAAATTACTGTGGTTGGGATTCCTTAACTGATGCTTGAAGAAGCAACGCTGCTAGACAGAGTAGCCAAAACTCAGCTCCATGGGCTCAAGTAGGACTGTGAACCAGAGGAGTCTCAAGGCAACCAAGGCCTTGCCTTGAGGGAATCTGAGACAGACCAGAGGGTTGCGAAGAACAGACCAGGAGAGAAGAAGCTGTCTATAAAACTGGTAACCACTTTCTCTGTTTGCCAAGCAGGAACTGCATGAGGCTAGCGCAGGGCCTGTTTGTGTATGTTTGTGAAAGAGAGACTCGTTAAGAGGAATGTATAGCTCTTAATGTATAGCTCTTAATGTCTAACATAGAAGTTATGTGCTTAATATAACCCTTTACCACTTGTGTAATTCCTTCTCAATAAACTGCTGTGTATTGAAGATAATTACTGTGGACCTTTTTCCTGGTATGACAGTGATCTGCTCCACCAAGACCCAGTAAAGATCCATTTCAGGGGTAGTAGTGCCCCCTGTTGTCAACAGCTAACACAGAACAAAAATTCCAAGAAGGGAGCGCAAGAAGAGATTATACTAGTGAAGAGAAGAAGAATGGAAGTATTCTTGCGGGGAAAAGGTTTTATCGAGGGATTTAAAGGAGGAGGGAGGGCCTAAGCAAAGCAGGAAATGAGAATTTGTTCCAAGCCTAAAGGGCAATAAATCACGTGCAAAATGAGACAAAATGAGCAGTAAGGCAAAACAAATGGGAGAAATGAAGTGAATGAAGACTAGGAGGCAAGAGATCAGAGACATACACAGGATGCTATTATGTAGGGTTTTGAAAATGAGGTCAAGGAGATGGAATATCAATGCAGAAAAAAGACAAGAAGCCAACAGAGTGAGTTGAGGAAGGGGGTGATGCAGATAATGATAAGAGAGGAAGATAACTTTAGCAGTACAAAATTTAGGAAAACTAGATAGAATAAGAGGGGTAGCTGGAAAAATAACTTCATAATCATGTTGCAAGATTACTATAACATAAACCAAATGAGAATTTTAAGTGAGGTTAGTGAGAAAAGAGCAAATCATAGGGACATTAAAGAGCAAGAAGAAGTGATAAAATTTACCAAGAGAATAGATATGGGATAGGAGGAGAAAGAAGAGCTAAAGATCATACCAAGATTGTGAGCCTGAGTTATAGGAAGGATAATGAAGGTGTCAAAGAATTCAGTGGAGAGAATTAAAAAAGAAAGGTAAGAAGTTCAAGGACTTAAACGTGTGTGTATAGTTTCAAGTATCAGAGGGGTAGCCATGTTAGTCTGGATCTGTAAAAAGCAACAGAGAGTCCTGTGGCACCTTTAAGACTAACAGATGTCATGCATCCGATGAAGTCGGCATTCACCCACGAAAGCTTCTGCTCCAATACATCTGTTAGTCTTAAAAGTGCCACAGGACTCTCTGTTGCTGTGTATAGATTGTGTCAATCCATCTCCAGAATCCTTTGTTATATACTCTCCTCCAAACTGAGTGAAACTACAGGGTTGTCAACAATACATGCTCTTGGAATGTTTCCATAAAATTTCCCGAAACCTACAAGTGTATCTTCAAAGTGTATTACAAAGTTTTAAAATTGACAATGGTCCAAAAAATGGATTCCTAAGACTAAAGTATTCTTGAATGACATCTTTTGTTATATGGAGCAAAACAAGAGGCCTTATGAATGACCTGCCTGTGTCTTGCTGATGTGATTAAATTTCCATCTTGCTAATTGTAATGAGGTTCTCTGTTATCAGGAATTTTTCTTGTTACTGTTCCTCAGAGAGACGTCCTGCTACTTTATGTGTTATTGTTATGGCTAATAATATCTGTTTCTCAGAGTAACAGCCAGAAAGAATCTGAAAATCTGACTGAAAGGTATGTAATGGCAGCCTTTTGAAAACTGATGTTGTGGCTATTGAGACTGACTTTAAATAATACTGTTTGGAATTGTAAGCTCCAGTTTAAATGCTCTGGGCTGTAATAGTTTGACTCGACTATATTCTCTCCATGAACTTCTTTGAATTTCTTTACTTTCCAACTAAAAGCCTGAGAGAACAATCCTTCTCACCTTAGTCTGCTGCCTCCTGGAAGAACTACCTGTGTCATGCCACAGCGTCAGCCATCCTAGTTTACAATCTGGTCAAGCATTCCAGCAGTCTGAAATCCAACCACTGAAAAGAAGTGGGACGGCATCTATCATGGACTGTCCAGCCAGCCACATCTAGGAAACACTCCAATAGCCATGGATTTTAAAAAGAGGCTAGACAAACATCTGTCAGGGATAGTCTTACTTACTTACTCCAGTACTTACAGGATAATACTTACTCCTGTCTCGGTGCAGGGGACTGGATTAGATGATCTATCAAGATCCCATCCAGTTCTATATTTCTATGATTTCTATGATTACTAGGTATTCCCAACAAGAGCATTCTTTGTTCATGTTAGTCCAAGTAGCTTTCTGCTAGTTTATGTACTTGTCTTCTGAACAAGGTATGTTCTTGATTATACATAGTTCTTTAAATTTAACATACAGTCTTAAGAAAGCTTAAAGAATTCTTTGACGGTTACACTTAGGGTTTGTTTATTATCTCTGTGCTCACAGACTCGTAGTAAGAATGGCATTACAAGCTGTCGGATTTGACTTCCCACCTAACGAAATAAGATGATCACATCTTACAAATTGAACCGTGAGACAAATTCTGCCTTTAGATGTAAACACACAGCTCCTAATGACATTAACCACAGCTATACAAGCTTATCCAAGGGTGTGTAGCTCTTATTCTAAACTTCCTCGATATTTTGTATTATGTTATCTGTCTCCTTTTTCAAAAGTGATATCTAGAGATCTAATCATTTAGCAGTATTTATAAAGTACCTGTTATTGCGTCAGGTTGAACAACATGATCTAGCAGCTAGGGTGCTGACCTGGGAATCTGGAGACCTAGGTTCTTTTCCTAGTTCTGCCACAGACCTGCTGTCTGACCTTAGACAAATTGCTTCATCTCCCTGTGGCTCTGTTTCCCATTCCATCTATTCTTTGGCTGTCTTGTCTATTTAGATCAGGGATCGGCAACCTTTGGCACCTGGCTCGCCAGGGTAAGCCCCTTGGCGGGCCGGGCCGGTTTATTTACCTGCCGCGTCCGCAGCTTTGGCCAATCACGGCTCCCACTGGCCACGGTTCGCCGCTCCAGGCAAATGGGGGCTGCGGGAAGCGGCGCGGGCTAAGGGATGTGCTGGCTGCCGCTTCCCACAGCCCCCATTGGCCAGGAGCGGTGAACTGCGGCCAGTGGGAGCCGCGATTGGCCAAACCTGCGGATGCAGCAGGTAAACAAACCGGCCCGGCCCGCCAGGGGGCTTACCCTGGTGAGCCACGTGCCAAAACTTGCCAATCCCTGATTTAGATGGTAAGCTCTTTGGGGCA
The DNA here is from genome assembly GCF_013100865.1 of Trachemys scripta elegans. Taxonomy (NCBI): domain Eukaryota; kingdom Metazoa; phylum Chordata; order Testudines; family Emydidae; genus Trachemys; species Trachemys scripta. Next base: position 307,137,768 of record NC_048298.1, read on the forward strand.
GGGGTTGTTTCTCATTATGTGTTTGTACAGCACCTTGCACAATGGGGGGCCTCACTGTCAATTGGGGCCTCTAGGCACTACTAAAGATCAGAATACAAATAATGATCATTATAACTGTGCTGCTTTATTGCTGCCATTTGCAATATTTACATTCCTCCTTCACACCTAGACCGTCTTCATTTGTCAACTGTCATGCAAAGCCTACTGTAGGGAAACAAAGTTAATGCTGGTACAGGATACAGAAAATTCAGTATTACCTTTTTAATATCAGTAAAAGAATTATAGGGATAGACACAAATGAGAACCAGAACTAAGATACCTACAACTGAGCTGTGACTACCCTTAGAAAATTTGCCCCTGTCAAAGAGTGTTGTGCTACCAGGTCCTAGAATGTTCTGGCACAAAAGTGTAAAATCTACTTCCTGCACTGCTTGAGGAAAGGCAGGGGGAAGTGGAGCTGGGGTTGGGTTTTGTTGGGGTTTTTTTTTGGCAAATAAACTATTTGCCAAAAAATGCAGCTTTGAGTCAATCGAAACTGTTCTTGAATTTGGGTCAAATTTGGCAAATAGTCTCAGGCAAAAAGAAAGTAGGGGGTACAATTTCCAAGAAAGTCAAAATGTTTTGTTTTGACTTTTCAATTTGAAACAATGTTTCATTTAGAAATCTAGCTAGATTTAACTTAAAAAACACATAAAAGGTAAAAAACCTGGAATCAAACATTTTATTTCAGATTGAACAAAATGTTTCATTTGACCCAAAACTTTTTTTTTCATTTTGGTGAGAAAAACTATCAATGCAGAGCCACTGAAACTAAATTTTGTTTTGGATGTTTTGGTCACGAAAGTCTATAATTTGCCCAGCTCTAATGAGATTTTTCCAAAGTTGATTTGGTCATGGAGCATAAGAGCTCAAATACTACACAGTGGTGGGAGAGGGGCAGATAGACGTTTCATCACTTCAGCAGTTTCCCTTAGGTAGATAGAGCTAAAGCCCCAGTTCTGAAATTGATAATACTTGAGTGGATTCTTGAACCAGCACAGAGATCCTGAAATTGATCTGACTCTATGCCACTGCAGAAGCCTGCCTGCACATTGAAAATTATAGTAACAGGGACTGAACTGGTAGCCATTTTGTGAAAGCACTGTTTGTATCAATCATTTATCAGATGGAGGAGCTGTGCCCCCATTGATTTAATCCTGACACCGCCTGGAGGAAAACAGTTAAGATACCACTGCTTTGGGTTTTGAAAACATGGGTAACAGATTTGGCAAGCCAGTTGCCAGGAGTGGTAGAGAGGAAGAGAATAATTTATACAAATGATTTGCTGTGCTGTGCAAGAAGGGAGGAGTGCAGGACAGGGTAGCAACCTAGAATTTCCCAGTTTCATGGTCCGCAAGTCAATTTACGGATATATTCCATTACTGGAACGCAGGTCCCAGGCTGGTGGCCTAGTCAGGGGAGTATGTCAGAAGGAAAGAGAACATCTGGAAAGACAGAACAGCCAGAAATGATTTTAGGAAATAGCTTGACTGATTTTGTACAGGACATGGTAATGGTCTTTGGAAGCCTGGAAGCTTTACTGGCCCTGGAGCGTTCCTGCAGCTCTGTAAGCAGATGGTAGCAGATAAAAAGATAGATCAGTTCAAGGCAAGAATGGAGGACCTAAAGAAGGAAAGGTTCAAGAAAGAAAATGAAATAGAAGAGTTAAAGAAAGATAAAATTGAGAAAGACAAAGAAATATCCAACCTGAAGACAGCGCAGATAGTGGGAATGCAAAAGCAAGTGTGTGATAGGGACAGTGAACAAGAGAGCAACAGGCTGAAGCAGGAGGTATTTGGATTGAAACAGCAGACAATGGAGAGTGAAGGACCTGTTAGAACCTTACTGAATGATTCCCAGGATAAGACCCAGGCACATCAAGGGGAATGTAAGAGACAAAGTTGTGCTCTCAGAGCCATCTTGGGAGAGCAGAAGGGAATAGTGGCTGCGATTCAAGGGAGTCATAGTCTGGGAAGGGGGAATGGGTCAGAGGAGGACGCCGACTTGTATCCTTCTTATTATGATGATGAGAGGGATGGTCCCCAGGAGCTTCCTTTTCCCTTGGGCTCTTCTGGGCAGTTCCCGTATGGTCCCTTGCTTGAAACACTGGAAGAATTGGAGATGCCCCTACCCACAGTCACCACAGTGAGAAAGACTGTTTCCCAAGGTGGTAATCAAGGAGGGGAAGAACAGCTAGAGGTCAGGACTTTCACCCCTGACCGGGCTAGAGCCGCAAGGAAATCAGTTGGCCTGTTAAACTGGAGCACAGCCTTGGGATGGTTGGCAAAGATAGCTAGCACCCTGGTCTCACTCTGGCAGATTTGGCGGCAACCCCCCCATTCTCCTCTCGGAGCCAAGATAGGGGCTAGGAGTGTGGGTTCCCAGATGCTTTGGCCCACGGAGCCACACATCTAGATTTGTTGCTGCTGTCTGTATTTTTTCTTAGCTTAGGTTTTCCCTCCTTCCTAAGTCATTCTTCACACACTACTGCTACACACTACTGCTTCCACTCCCCCTCCTTTTTCCGCTCCCCCCCTTCCACTTATTCTTTCTTCTCACACAAACACCTGCCACTTCTTTTTTCTTTTGTGCTTTTGTTTGGAAAGTTAAGGGTTAATGCCACAGCTGAAAGTATTTTACTGTCCTTAAAGATATGGTTACCAAGCAATAAGGAATGTTAACTTTGCTACTGATCCTAATTACTGCTTAGAAGCAGTTTTGAGAAAAGTAGTAAATGAACAAAGAAGGATCTGACCCAAAGATTGCCTCTTATGTTCATGTGGCTATAAGGGGATCTGTGGCTCCGCATGAAGCAACATTGTTTAAAGCAATAGCCCTCCCAGATCAGACTCTAAAGGAAGGCAAGGGCTAAAGGGGAGAAGGGAGACAGGCCCGACAAAAGTTGGGGCAGAGCCCCTGGTCACTGGCAGGTGGAGATGGCTCCTAAGGTACAAGCCAAAGGAAAAAATAGATGGCTTGTCCACTCTGAAACTTTTGTTAAGCCTGGCTGAGCATGAAGGGAAGACCCCCCAAGTGCACCTCAATCACCTCCTTGTGGGGAGGCTGGGCATCCCTAGACCCCACCTCCCCCGATAGTGCCAGAGTTGGACACCAATGGGTGGAGGTGAATTTCACAGTTTATGTGGAGTTTGAAGGAGGGGCGTTCAGGCAGAATTTGGTGTTAGATACAGGTGCCACTTATTCCTTGATAAGTCCCCAGAATGAGAACCTGTTTGAATCTCCAAATGGAGTTAAACCCTTACAGGGGTTTAATCATAGAATATCGGGGTTGGAAGGGACCTCAGGAGGTCATCTAGTCCAACCCCCTGCTCAAAGCAGGACCAATCCCCAAACAGATTTTTGCCCCAGATCCCTAAATGACCTCCTCAAGGATTGAACTTACAACCCTGGGTTTAGCAGGCCAATACTCAAACCACTGAGCTATTCCTTCCCCTGAGGCACAAAGTATCGTTCCCTTTTGCAGGGACATTCTGTATTGGGTATGCAAGAGGCGAAATAAAGGGAAATTTGGCTTAATGGATTTGGGAGGCGAAGGGCTCCTGGGAATTGATGTCTTGAAGAATTAAGAATGTTGATTTTGCTAACGGGGCCCTATGGGAAATGCCTCCTGGGCCACCCTGGGAGCCAGTGGAGATTTCAGGAAGCTACAGGCTAGCAGCCCTTGAGGCATCTGAAAACTGGAGTGGCTCATGTGGCTCCCAGAAGTCCTAGCAATTGCAGAGAAACACAGTTACAGGCCCCAATGCTCCACCCCAGATGCAGTATAGGTATCCAAAGGGTGCAGAAGCCAGCCTGAAAGAAACAATTGATGCCTACACACCAGTGAAATATGTACTCACTGGCAAGATTAATAACTGTTATGTGTCCAGCCCCAGCAAGCCCTAAACAAATCAGGACAGATGAATTTGCTCAGCCCCAAGTGGATGCTCAAAGCAAAGTTAAAAGTTCAAGAGCCCCCTCCCTGGGAAAAAAGGAGAGGAGTTTAGTTTAAATGTTTAGTGATTCCTCCCACTACATGGTGAGGGGGAGTTTGTTTTGCTTTGTGTTTTAGATTATTCATCGTGTGGATGCTGGAAGATCTTGGAGACGATGCACTCCTGTGTGCTGCTTTTGTTGGTGTTTGGATTGCAGACCTGCTCCTTTGGTGGTGTGAATCCAGAACCTCTTGTATTCGTGGTGTGGGGAAACGTCCATAGATGACAGTGGAATGTAAAGTGAACAATACCCTCGATGTCACTACTGATCCCAACATCCTTGGAGAACAAATCACTCATTTGGGCCCCTTGGACAGATATGATGCAACTTCAGTAAAACTGAAAGGCTTGGACTTGGACAAAGTAAATATTAGCGTGGGAATGAGTGAGAATTGGCAATGTATCTTGGTTTGGATTGCAAATGGTCTATGCTGTCAACTACAGAATCCCTACCACTTCACTGGCAACAGCACCATCCTCATGTATACACAGGAGGTTAGTGGGGGAGTGGATTTGTTAGTAGGAGGAATTGGAGGCTACCCAGGTGGCAGAGCCGGCTCCAGCATTTCTGCCGCCCAAGAAAAAAAAAAAAAACGCGATCGGCGGCGGCGGCAGTTCAGCGGCAGGTCCTTCGCTCCTAGAGGGAACGAGGGACTTGCCGCCCCCGAATTGCCGCAGGTGCCGCCTCTCTCCCTTGGCCGCCCCAAGCACCTGCTTGTTAAGCTGGTGCCTGGAGCTGGCCCTGGCAGGTGGGTATGGTTGTCACTGAGTGGGAACTGACAGGCTGCTATTTAATTGTGATGAGCCCAAGTGCATTCACTTGCAGAATGACAAGCGGACATCACCAGGGGAAAAGACAATTCATTTTAGGCTGAAACACTCCCTTTCATTCCCAAATACCAGACAAGAAGATTTAAGGAAGGCAAGACTATAGGTATTGACACCAGGAGGAGAATGGGATGTTATTTTTCCCTGTACTTTGGAGGCTCCTGGTGCTCAGGAAATTTATAATAGGGACAAAGAATGTTTGGCTAATAAAGTAGTTAAATGGTGCTTGGTAAAATGGTTATTAACATGCAGCCCAATATGACATGAAAATGGCTCCTTCAGGGATTCCATGGAGTAAAATGTATAGAAGTGTGGATTTTGGAATTAACTGTAATTCATTTGGTTGGCGCATATGTGGTTCAAACCAATGTAAAGAAGTAATTAGTGATTAATACAACCCACACCCTGAAAAAGGTTATTGTGGACCTCACCTTAGCAAACATCTTGGCAAGAACCCCATTGTGAAAAGTTTGTCCAGTCATTATATGAGGGCTGGAAAAATTGGATTAATTTTCATGATGTCCCCTGACTGCACAAGGACCGAGTAAAAAGAGACACATTTGGCCCAGGGGTAGGGGTTCTTAATAGTACAAATGAGGAAGTGGTTGGGAATAAAATGAATGCAGTGTGGCAACACCTAAAGGATTTAGCATTGCCTCTGAGGGGATCCTCAGACCAGCTAAGCTCCGTACAGAATGGGATGGCACATGTTTTAGAGACATGGGAGCAATCCCAAGAAAAGGACCACCTCCACCTCTTGCAAGCTGATGGTGCCCTCCAGAGTAAGGTTTCCTTGGCTCTGGAATGCATGCAAATGCAGATGTGGATTATTGATGTGGTAAAGGACATGATTTGAGATGGTATGAGTGGGATACTCCCACTGGAAATTAGGAGCATTATATGGAAAAATTCCACTCAGACTGAGAGGGATTTACAATTCTGGTGGAAAATGGTAAATGTTTACCCATGATGAAAGATCTGGAGAAATCCCTGTATTTGTTTTATTAATGTCAGAAGCAGAAATAAGGTGGGTTTCCCCCTATTGTAGCCTTGGGCCTTAATGTTAATCAGACAGTGATGGAGCTCATGGACCACAGGGTATGGGTAACAAAAGAGGCTCTGGGTGACAGACAGTAGAATTGGGAGCCTGCTTAGAAAAACATGGGATTGGATATAAATGCATCACAGGCTGTGTATTTAGAAATAACAGAGGGAAAATGTAATTATGCTATTAATCCATTTGTAAATGAAGCTGTGATTGTGTATATGGGTGATAATTGTGTATGTCTTAGAAGTTGGTGCCCGGTACCCATAATTAATTATGTGCATCATGTACCGCATAATCCCCATGAAAATAGATTTTTTTGCCACACTGTAGTTATTGAGGGATGTGATTTTAATTTCAAGTGACTGAATTAAAATATAGCAAATGAAAAGTGAAATACAAATTGTATTCAAATGTAATACTTGTATCCATTGAATGAATGTAATTGTTTTGCAGATATTGCTTCAGCATCCCCTTTTGAGGAATTATTGATATGATGCAAAACAGGAGGCACATAAGATTATGGTCATTGTCCATCACTCAGCCAGTGAGATTAAACAAGTAATTGAAAGAGTTAGCAAAGATCTGGAATACAAATATCCAGAGATATTGGTGGGATGGTCCCCCATGGTAACAGGGATTTTTAATCTGTTTTTACATCCAATTGTGGTGATTTTGGTGTTTCAAATAGTGGCAGTTGTTTTGTTTCTGGTGCTGACATGCAGAATTCGAAGGAAGATCGATCGGTTGCAAAGCCCGCACTTTTGCAGACCATGGGTACTCCTCAAGGGAACCTACATGAGGGCTAGTCTCTAACAAGGCAGAATCAGGGGTGAAAATGGAGAGTGCCAGAAAGAAGACCATTGCTCAGTCTCGGTTGAAAGCCTTGAGCCCATGCTGGGCCGCACTAGTAACCCACTGAACTCGTGTATGTATGTGTAGAGATCTTAATAGTAAAGGTATATGATCTGCAAGGAGGGGAGTGTAGCCCCTGAATTTGACATTCCTGCATGTACACCACAATTTGATAGTACTGCAGTCAGCCATTTTGTATGTTCACCCACTGCCAGCTGATAAATGCAAAGTAATGCACATTGGAAAATATAATCCCAACTATACTTACAAAATGTTACCACTCAAAAAAGAGATCTTGGAGTCATGGTGGATAGTTCTCTGCAAAAATTCCACTCAATGTACAGCAGCAGTCAAACAAGCTAACAGACTGTTAAGAACCATAAGGAAAGGGATAGAAAATAAGACAGAACATATAATGCCACTATATAAATCCATGGCACACCCACAGCTTGAATTCTGTATGCAGTTCTGGTCACACCGTCTCAACAAAGATACATTAGAATTGGAAAAGGTACAGAGAAGGGCACGAAAAATGATTAATGGTATGGAACAGCTTCTGTATGAGAAGAGATTTTAAATGGTGGGATTTTCAGCTTGGAAAAAAGTTGACTAAGAGGGGATATGACAGAGTTCAGTAAAATCGTGAATTGTGTGGAGAAAGTGAATAAGGAAGTCTTATTTACTCCTTCACATAACATAAGAACCAGGGGTGACCCAATGAAATTAATAGGCAGCAGGTTTAAAATAAACAAAAAGAAGCACTTTTCTACACAATGCATAGTCAACCTGTGGAATTTGTTGTCAGGGGATGTTGAGAAGGCCAAAACTATAACAGGGTTAAAAAATAATTAGATAAGTTCATGGAGGATAGGTCCATCAATGGCAATTAGACAAGATGATCAGGGATGCGACCCCATGCTCTGGGTGTCCTAAGCATCTCATTGACAGAAGCTGGGAGTGGACAACAGGAGATGGATCACTTGATGATTGCCTGTTCTGTTCATTCCCGCTGAATAAAGCACCTGCCATTGGCCACTATCGTAAGACAGGATACTGGGCTAGATGGACCATTGGTCTGCCCCAGTATGTCTGTTATGTTCTAATACCAATACTATGAACTATTTGAAAAGGGGAAACAGGCAGGTGTCCTGCTAAGAGAAAAAGATAACCTACCTCAGTAAACCAACAACCGTCTTTGTGTAAAGGAATTTAGGTTTTAGAATAAAATGCATGTCTCATGGAAGAGAACGAGATTCTCTTCATCAAGATTGATTCAGACAATGGAAACAACACAAAAACAAACATGCAAGTCATTTAATAGGAAACTGGGATTTCACATCACAAATGCAAATATTAGGCGAACAATTAAATATCATCCAGAGAAAAACAAATAACACAAATAAACAAACAAACAAAAAACCCCTAAAGATAGGCAATTTTGTGAGAAAGAAATGGAATGACAACATGACTATGATGCTTATAAAAGAAGTACAGCCATAAATCAAGCCAGACAACAGTTCTAAACTAACTAAATTAAGGACCAGGTCCAAAGCTCATTGACACAGAATCATAGAAATGTAGGGCTGGAAGGTACCTAAAGAAGTCATCAAGTCCAGCCCCCTCAGCTGAGGAAAGATCAAGTAAACCTAAACTATCCCTCACAGGTGTTTGTCCAACCTGTTCTTAAAAACCTCTAGTGATGGGGATTCCCCAGCCTCTGTTACTAGCCTATTCCAGAGCTTAACTATGCTTATAATTAGAAAGCATTTCCTAAACCTAAATCTAAATCTCATTTGCTGCAGATTAAGTTCATTACCTCCTGTCCAGCCTTCAGTGGACATGGAGAACAATTGATCACAGTCCTCTTTATAACAACTCTTAACATATCTGAAGACTTATCAGGTCCCCATTCACTCTGCTTTTCTCAAGACTAAATATGCCCGTTTTAAAAAAATCTTTCCTCAAAGGTCAGGTTTTCGAAACCTTTTGTCATTTTTGTTACTCTCCTCTGGAATCTCTCAAATTTGTCCACATATTTCCTAAAGAGTGGCACTCAGAATTGGACACATTACTACAGCTGAGAACTCACCGGTGCCAAGTAGAGCGGGACAATTACCTTCTGTGTCTAACAGATGACACTCCTGTTAATAAACCCCAGAATGATATTAGCCTTTTTCACAACTGCTTCACATTGTTGACTCATATTCAATTTGTGATCTACTATAACCCCTTTTCACCAGTACTACCACCTACTTAGTTATTACCCATTTTGTAGTTGTGTGTTTGATTTTTCCTTCTTAAGTGTTGTATTTTGCACTTTCATCTTGTTGAATTCAGACCAATTCTCCAATTTGTCAAGGTTGTTTGCAATTCTGAGCCTGTCCACTGGGAATCCCTCGACTCCAGTGGATTTTAGCTTAGTTCCTAAAGAAGACTAGCAAGGCTTATGTATGTGGCTCTGATGTAAAGAATAGTTAAATAAAGATGAGGGGGAAGATTTTCAAACGCATATATGGGAACTAGGCATCCATCTCCCAAGAGTGCCTTTGGAAATTTTCCCCCTAAATATTTTTCAGCAGACTTAGACTATGATGCTGAAAACTCACCATTCACTTCTTAGTTGTCTTTAATACAAAAGTGATTGCGTCAGGCTAAGTAAACAGAAAAGTCAAAGAGGTCAGAGACTCAGAAAGGTCTACTAAGACCTTGAGAAATAGGAACAGACAGAATAATTCCAATGTTTTTTTCCTCCAAGGAATATGAGACAAAACAATCAGTAAAATTCTGAAGTCCAGAGTTTACATTTCCATGGCTAAAAACCAAAAAGAACCTAGGAACAAAAAACAGTGAAAACATCATCAGTGTTTCAGCTCAGCAAATAGAAAAAGAAATGAGTGCAAGAAAAGATCTCTACAGATGTGAAGTTAATTCAGTTTCCATGCCTATTGAGTCTTTGGCCCCTCAGTTAGCAATTCCTGGCAGTGCGTAGTTATTATGAAGATGTTTTCTGTTCTGTGGATAAAGGTCTTCTAGGAACTGGACTGGAACCACCAATTCATTTCAGGTTGGCCACCAAACAGCCATTGATGTGGTATCAAAGTAGCAGCTGTGTTAGTCTGTATCCGCAAAAAGAACAGGAGTACTTGTGGCACTTGATGTAGTAGATATTTTGATTGTTGGTCAAATTGAAACCTGTGATATACAGGTGAAAGGCTCTGATGCAGCCACTAACTTATATATAGGTTATGAAAACATACAAATAACTATCCAGTTAAACTAAGTTTGCTCTGATGTTACTGAGAGTTTTTTAACTCTTTTAATATAAGACCCAGATCTGAGTACTGAAGGCTGATCAGGTGTCCGCATATACTCTTGGAGGTCACTGGGTGGCGCTATTCCTTGCAAAGTATAAATTTTACTATTGAATAAATGTTGGTGACCGTGAATTTTTAAAAACACGTTCCTCCCGAAATATTATGATTACTAAAGTACCTCCATATTCCCTCCAAGATATGAAGTTATCGAAATAACCATGTAGTTGTTTATTTGCAAGGGACCAGGGAGAGCAAATATAAGCACTCAGTCCTTGGAAGGCATGCTTAGGCAACTGGACAACGATTACATGCTACAAAGGAAAGCTAAGAAACAAAATGTGAGGCCCCCTGCAATTGACACTTACTTGGAGATGAGGAGGCAGTAGCTATGGGAATGTGCAGACCTGGGCTTTAAACTCACCTGACTGCCTCAATGGAACTGCACCTGAGATAAAAGCATGTCCCCAAAACAGCTGTATGGCCTCTCCAAGAGGAGAAAGCCAGCGAGCTGGTTTGTGCCGGGCAGGGTCCCGTTCGGAATGGCCCTGATCTTTGAAGGATGATCATTCCCCCGGCGTTATGGCCGCTGAAAAAGCGCCAGACCCAGCAACTCGCCTGCTTTTCGCAGTCCCAGGGCCGAGCTTTGGAAGGAGCAGGGGCGTGGCGTCTGTCCAGCAGGTTGCTAACTTGATGGGTTCAGCCACGCATGGTCACACGACATGCCAGCGGAGATGGCTGAAGAGGAGACCCTGGATTCGGTGGGATTCAAACCTTAAATTTCATCAAACTTTCCCACGTCCCGCTGAGGGGGGTGGTGGTTTTACCACCTTTCTTCCTTTTATTGATTGCCCTCTTGAGAGTGGCCTGAGCTTCCATGTGCCGGGAAGGAGCTTTGTGAGCGACCGAGCTGGGCTGGCGGGGCCAGAGCTGTTTGGTAAGCTGGCAAAGCCGCGGCATGGGGTTTGGGGAAGAGCTGGAGGGCGGGACGGCTGTCCGCTCAGCCTATAGGCGAGTCTGTCTGAAATGCAACTCACTCTCACTATGGCATGGGCAGTCGCGTATTGCACGCGGTAGTTAACTACTTGTGGCATCCCCTCAGGTATGAGTTGGTATGTGTGTGCCCACCCCGTGAGCAGCGTAGGGGCGCCTGGGGCTGGCTGGCGGGCAGCATGTTTGCGATAACCATTTGTTAACCTTTTGTAGCGTTTCCGTCAACTATAGAAGTGTTAGAAAGTAACGGTTCTGTGCCCGGGGCCTTGCAGCGGTCTAGGTAACTAACTTTCTAGAGCTTTTTAGTACCCAGGAGAAACTCAGTAGCATCCCCCCGCCCTTGATTTTATACTTTTTTTTAATAATCTGATCAAAGTTTTTCCTTTCGGGATTTTTTTTTAAATGAGCCATGACTCAAGGCTCTCTGGATCCTTCTGCACAGTTTAAGTTTTTACTACTTGACAGCAATGCTACTACCGCAAAGCGTAAGTAACATTGTCCTGCCTGTGTCTGGGTAGTAATAACAACATGCTTACTAGGTTTATTCACGGTTTTTGTTTCTGCATATTCAGCCTAGGGGGGAAAAACACAAGACGATTTTCTTTTACCATAATCACACGTTGATTTCTGGATTGTTACTATGTTGTTTGGTTTTCCTGAGCGTGATGTGTTTATTTAAAATTGTTCATACAAATATGCTGCCTGTTGATTAGATTTTGTAACATTTCAATGTTGGGTTATGTGTATGTGCTGTAGTAGTAGAAGTACGTATTTACATTATATATTCTATAGATACACTATATGTGTGTGCATATGTATATAGCAGGGGTCAGCAACCTTTCAGAAGTGGTGTGCCAGGTCTTCATTTATTCACTCTAATTTAAAATATATTACTGGCCCATGAAATCTTAACCTTTTTAGAAGGTCTCTTTCTATAATATATAACTAAACTATTGTTGTATGTAAAGTAAATAAGGTTTCAAAATGTTTAAGAAGCTTCATTTAAAATTAAATTAAAATGCAGAGCCTCCTAGACTGGTGGCCAGGACCCGGGCAGTGTGAGTGCCACTGAAAATCAGCTCGCGTGCCGCCTTCGGCATCTGTGCCATAGGTTGCCTACCTCTGGTATATAGCACAGACGTAAAGCTCCATCTGTGTGATTGTTCCTCACTGAAGATGTGATTAGGCCGAGATTTACTTTTGAATATAAATAAACTCTAAAAATGTATCCATCCTATACATCTCTGAATGCATGCAAAGGTCAATTCAGAGAGCTGGCACAGAGAGATGCCAGTGCAACTGTGCACCAGAATGGTGTTGCAATTGTCTTTATTGCCTTACAACACAGTGCCAGGCACGGTCTGCCAATCATATTATGAAGTGATGAGGACAAGTAAATATGAAAAGACATAAAAAGAGAAAGGAAGGGAAACTACGTCGTTTTAAAAACGTCGCTCTGTTCAGAATAAGCATCAGTTGACCTGGCACTAATTGCCCTGGCTCAGCAGTTTGCTTCCTGCTGAGATAAGCACCTAACAAGGGTGGTACCCAGAGACCTATAATGCAAGGGGATTCATAAAAAGCATGTGGATATAATGGTAAATTAAGCATTCTTTGGACAATGTTAGAACAATGTTACATACATAATATACTAAGTCATGTTTAATTTTATGTAGCGGTACCGCATCGGTGGTATTATCTCGGGAATGATATTATCGATTTGTCTTTTATTCTCCCTCCCCTTCATTTTATTTACCAGAGCTATTGCCAAAGTACAGTTAGAAGACTATATTTATTTTGTTAAATCAGTTTAGCACTAAGATACATTTTAATTCCTTTTTAATCTTGTAGTGGAGGAAAATTCTTCAGCCAACTAGTTATTTCTTTTAGTTTCTTAAAAGGCACAACAATATGCGATAAACTAAATGTATCTCAAAAGCCTTCGACTTTTCTTCTTTCAGTTATATCGTAATATTACCTTGAAGGGCATAAAGGTGTTGGGTTTTTTTCCTATGCTGAAATACATTGTTTGTTTTTACAATAAAACAAACAAATAAAAACCTATAATGTGAGCATCCATAATAATAGGAAAAGATTGAAAGGTACTTTAATACATACCAACCCCTTTGCTTACACGGACAATAATCTTTGGTCTAACCGTTACGAAAAAGCTGCAACCGATAAATATTCAATTGTTCAAAATCCCAAAATAAAATACTCGAATAATAATTTTACTTAAATAAAATAATCTTTTGAATTCCCAGAAAGATTAGTGGTTCAATTAGGCAATGCTTGCTAATGCAAGACTTAAATAGTAGGAATTTTTCTTTAGGCAGAACTCTTACTCCCTGAAGAAATCATATAAGATTGAAATGTTACCTGAAATCTTGACAGCATGTACAGCTTATAATAAAATGTAATTGAGAGGAGCAAGCCTTGAACTGAATGTTCAGAAAAGATAAAATAGCATGCAGTATAGAATAATAGGCACATGCAAATATTTTCTTCTGGTAAAAATACGTCTGAAAGGGTTTGGAACGTGGTCACCCCCAAAAATTCTCTCTTTAGCTTCTCTCCGAAATGGTATCAATCACAGTCACTTATCTTCTTTGAAGCCCCCTTCCCACAAACCTTTCACATTCCTCCCAGGGTCTCTGCAAGCCATTAATGAGAATTGTGTGTGTGTGGGGGGGGGGGGAGCGGTAATGCTTTTAACTCAGAACTCGAATGGGGCTGTACATCCTTCGTAACTTTCTGGATTATGCAGTTTTCAGATCTAGGAGACTGGTACTATATGGGCATCTGACAGATGCGTCTCATTCATGCTTCGGCCATTCTAAAAGTAGATTTAGTTTAATTTAAGCTCCAAAAGTGTTTCTGCAGTGGCTTGCTCGCTGCCCATTGTTCTACATCTTTAAAATATAATAATTTGCCAGTAAAACGCTCTGCATTTACAAATAGCAATCTAAAATGGCAATAAAACTTTTCTGGGTTTTTCCACGGAGAGTGGTGAACAGCACAGATTTGTTTTGCAATTAAACAGAAGGGTGTAGCAAATGCAGATTAATGGGCTACCTTCCTGAGGTCCTTCTGCCTTTCTTTTACTCAGGGAAAACTCTCACTACAGTTAGTGGGAGTTTTGCCTAAGGATGTCAGGAGTAGGCTCAGAACTAGTAAAACATCTAAGGTAATAACAAGGGCAGGTGAATGACAAACCTTTACAAATATAATAGATCCAAACTTTGTAGTATTCCTTCTGTATGCAACTGATGTACTGTTCTCATAAAGGATTTAATATTAAAACCTTAACATTTTAAATGAGTTTGCAAGTTGAATTTAAAGGAAATATTGTGTTTACAACCCCTCCCCAAGAAAGGAAGAAAGTTTGGTTCAAAAACATTTGTTCTTTGTGTACAATTTATAGCCATTTCTTTCCAGCTAAACTGAAAAGTGTATTGACTCTCTCTTTTTCAGTTTAACTTGAAGACATCTGATCATAAATATAATAAAGATGACAGGAAAAATTCTTAATATTGTGACACACTTGGAACCTTGTGTAATGTTATATCTGTGAACCACTTATACTAAATTAAAAATGCTATATTCAACCAATGGTTAAAACTATAATGGATAGTGACTGAGGTATCTGGTAATTTAACTAAAAATGAGATGTTAATTTCATTTTTCAAAGTTCTTTTCCCATTTACATGCCATTTTCTCTCAAACACATGTATAGAGAGATCAATGTAACAATCTAAAACAAATAGGAGATAAAGATAACAAAAAAAAGATATAACTAGGAATAATAGAATGAAAGGAAATTTAGATTTTATTTCAGGAAAATTCCTGACCGTGACATCTATTAGGTTTCAAAGTAATCTTCCACAGGATGTTGTAGAAGCCTCATCTTTTGATATATTTAAAATGTGATTTGACAAAGTATTACATATACACCCATTCTCTCTTTTTGGGGACAATCCTGCACTGTCAGGGAATAATGGCCTTATGGTTGTTTAATGTTTCTAATTTCAAAGACCCTTATCAATTTTAAAGATGTTTCCATTGAAAGTGATGAGGAATTTTGCTCAATTATGGATGTAGCAATATAACCCTAGACTAATATATTTAATTAACTAAATGGTTCTGGTGATATAACATGGGGATAAAATTTTGAGATTCTACAATTTATATTAGTCATACTCCTTCACACACAATTTATGTGATGTGCTGTCGTGACATCTTCAAAAAGTATGGCTAGAAGTGATAACTGTCAATGAGTTATCTTTTCTCTCCTAAATATGATAAGAGATCAGTCATCATAATTATAGGGCCCTACTTGAATCACGGGATGATCTTCAAATAATTGCAGCTGAGTTGCGCACAAGACATGGAAAAAATCTCAGAAAAATAATAATGGACCTTTATTAATAGCAGTAATTTGGAAAAGCCAGAGAAGACCAATTGTTTAAGAAAAATTTGTTGGAATGATATAAGCACTCAAGTATTATGTTATGCCTGCTAATTTTATTGAGAACCAGATATATTGCTGCAACTATATTACATTAGTTTAAAAAAAAGTGACTGGTACAATATAAAATTCAGAAGACTAAAAGTCTTAAAACAACCGCTGTAGAAATCGAGTCCAGTAACTTTAGCCTTTTACATTTTACAAGCACTGAATGTTAGTGCAGTACTAATTGCATACTCTAAATGTACACAAAATCATCGACCGTGCAAAATAAGCTAATTAAAATCAAAATTGCAGTGGAAACCTAACATTGCAGGATCCGCAATCTCACAAATGAAGTAGGGCCTCATATATATATATAAATTTTCTCTTTCTCTCTCACTTTACGCACACGCACCCACCCACCCACTCACACACACATACACTTGATCTCATACCATTTTGTAGTACCGAAACTTGTTTCTCAGACAGCCATGATGTTTGGACAGTGTAAGGATGGAATTTTCTGAATATTTTTAAACTGTTATGGCCAAGTTCTTCTCTCTTTATTCATGCAATTGCTTCCATTAGACTAAATATATATTACCATCCCATTGATTTTTAAGCAGAACTCCATATTTTTCAATGGCATGATATGGCCCAAAGGAATTACTGTTGAGACCTTTGCAGTTATTGTTTCACCAGTATTTTACTAGCATGTTGACCTGCTCTGAGCAGAGTAAGATGAGATAACCAGTAGCAAAGATGAGTGTCTCCACCACCATTGCTATCACTGACAAAGCTACACAGACAAAGCTAGGATACTGATGGGAGATTTAGGGTCTGATTTGCAGTGGTGATGAGTGACCCCAAGTCAATTGGAGATGCCAATGTGCAGCACCTTTGGAAATCAGGCTTCTAACACGTTTTTATTTCTGTAATATATACATTATGGAGGCACTGGTTACAGCCGCATAGTTAAGACTGAATTGAGTTTTACACTTTAAACATAACAAAGCAGCTGAATACCTGCTTTAAGATTATTCTGTATCCTCCTCACACTTACAATACATTTTCTGATAACATACACAGAAATCCATTAATTAGTTTATGCATTAGAATTAATTTTTAAAGGTGTCCTTTAAGAAATTTAGCATTCTGTCCGCATTCTGTCAGACCATTTTTTGTCCCCAATAATCTCAATCCAGACATTGTCTATCTTAAAAAAATGTTTAATAACACTGATACAATATGAAAGTATAGAAAATAAATTGTTTAGGATTACTGGTAATTTCCCCCTGTACTCTGTGTAGATGAAAGTTTCTTTTTCACCAGAGACTGAATAATATAATTCTCCTTCAGAGAAACTCACTAAAAAAAAGCCTACTTTCAAAATGGCCACCACTTCTTATTGTTTTGGACAAGATTGAGACTACAAGTGGCCCTTAGCAAAGATGGCCATCATCCCATTCACCAGGTCCTCACAGTTCTCTTTTCTGCTTTCTGACAGCATAGGGGCCATCAACTTTCATTGGGATAGCTGGGTGTCACTTTTATTGGGATCAATGGGAGGCAGTGGCTATCTTTAGTCTGTGGACTCAGACTCATTGAGAACACTGGGTGATGGAAACCATTTTAAAACAGGGTCATTCTGAGTGAGTTTCTGTAAAGGAGAAGATTTAAGGAGCCAGCCTCTGCTGATGGAGAAACATAGGAATAAAATGACCCATCATCCTAAATACTGATCTTCCAAAACTACCTATTTCACTAGGTTTACTCAACAGAGAGAGCAGGGAAGGGAAATTTTGTGTGTGTGCACAGAGGAATGTGAAATACAGGAAGAAGGAGGTAACCTGATTTAAGGTTGATAGTACATATTTTCAAATCATTAGAAATATCAAACTAATTTTACTGTTCACATATAACCATTTTAATAATTAATAAACCTCTTAGATAAAATACATGAAAATGGAGCTATTATTGGGAGTACATTCATTTAGCACAAAAATTTACAAGGTTAATTATCTTCCCAAAAATTAACACTCCCCTTAGTTAAAAAATAGCCTCAAAACAAGTATTATAAACCCAGGAAATTCAAAGCTAAGATTAAATTTAGAAGAAATGTAAACATGTTAAAGTACAGAAATGTACAGTTAAGATACTCAAATACCCTTAGTTGTGCCTTGAAAGAAAATATTTTTTTTTAAAAATTGAATGTGTCTTTAAAAAAAAATCAGTTTAGTTTAATCACATCGTGCATAGTATCACTATTACTAATAATGCTGTATTAGAAAAAGAGCTTGATAAGCTAAAAAGGTTAGTGAAAAAATTGTTAGCACTCTAAGGTTTTCTTAAACTATAAAATAATAACTGCACATTGTTACTAATGTGTATGAAATAATAATATCCTGAAAAACCAAGCACTTAATTTCTTTGTATTAAAATAGATAGCATCGTAATTGGAATTGCATATCTAAAATTGAACATACTGTATTTTAACTGAATATCTGAAAGATATAGTAGAATATATAATATTGTACAATTCATAAGGATGGTTTTTGAGGGGAGGAAAGGGGAATGAGATATTATCATTTCTGAAAAAAACAATGGTCTAAATAGAATCAGAAATAGAATGTAATTTAACTAACAAGTATTCACTTGCACTACTGCATTCCTTACAGAAAACCAAGTGGTGCATTTTACATATGGTTACAATGCATTCAAGAAAATCAGTTCCTGCAATGAAACAAGATGTTAATGTCTAGATAACTGTGTACAGAAGCTGTTAGACATGTTACAGTTTATCATGAAGATTGTTACACATATTTTGAAAAAACAGGGCTTTGCAAAATATTGGACACTACAGCTACAAATCCCTGTAAACTAAATACAGGCTGTCCTCGGACTTACAACACAATTGGTTCCTTCCAATTGCGTTGTAAGTTGGAACGTCGTAACTTGGAACTGCAATCTACTCCATTGCAGGATCGAGCATTGTAAACTCAAAACCTATAGTCGTAAGTTGAATCAGGATGTCAATGTAGAAGCGTCATAAGTGCCATTCGTCATAACCTGAACATTGTAAAGTCAGTAAATAGAATAGCATTTGACTGTGGTAACCACTTTGCTAATTGAGAAGTGAACAGCGCACAACATATAGTATGTATGTAGTTTCTTCTTTGTGCTAAGGAGTGAAGATTTAAGAGTATTTTCTTTGTAGACAATCTGATTCCATCAAACTAAAATTTTAATTTAGCCATTTTAATATCAGCATCTTGAGAATTTAAAAAACAAACCAAGGGCTAGATACCCAAGCTAATCTGATAATATACTGAGGGTCTTATATGTGCAAATTACTTTACTGGAATTCCAGCTGGTGAGTAGGGGGAAGAGAGAAGCAATATGACACAGATGTTTCTGAAGTTAGCCTTATTGACTGCCCTTTACACTTTTTCAGAGGGGTGTTGACATGTAAAACACAAAACATGGTCTGAAGTATCAAAGTTTACTAGGCTAGTGAGCTGCACTACCTTCATGCAGAAGCAAAATAAAAATAATGGCTTCTATTTTCAAAAGTGAGTAACGATTATGGGTGCTTCCATTTTTGGTGCCGAACTTGAAACAAGGGGTCTGATTTTGAGAAAGTGTTCAGTACCTGCCCTCTGAAAATCAGGTCCCTTTAGATACTTTAAAGTGGGCACCCAAAAACAGACACTTTCAAAATCACTAGACACTTTTGAAAGTTTAAACTAACAGTTTTTCTCACTAAGAATAAGGCCATGAGGAATTTCTCTGCTAAATGATAACTTTATATAGCAAAAGCCTGGTTTCCAACATGATATTGTTTGGCAAAATAACCTTATTGAAGCACCAATTCCCAATGGGAACCAATTGACAGGATACTGGGGAAAGTATCATTCATTTATACTATTCATCTCATGGTTTCTAATATTGCATTCCACATTTTTGAAGTTTCTTTTATCAAGTGTTCCTTTCTGATCAAAAAGAAACAAACTGAACTATTACTTGATTTTCAAGAGAACATGCTTATTTTCAATGTAAACATTCACATTCATAATTACAGAATTAGGCTGTAAGCTCTTTGGGGCAGGGACAATTTTTTTGTTCAGTGTTTATACAGCACCTAGCACAATGAGATCCTGGACCATGACCAGGACTGTATTATATTATTAATCTAATAATGTCAGCCAAACTTTGTGTAACTTGGCAGTGTTATCTCACTAACAACAACAACATTACTATTCAATTAAGATTTTCTAAAAATAGGCAAGAACAATTAGATGCCTGGTCAGCATATCTGAGATGGGGGGAAGTAAAAAAAAACGAGCAGGCTAGTACTTTGATATTTAAATCCTTCTCCTAGAGATTACAGGTCTGAGTCTCTGCTACCTACCAACCTGCGGTTGACACTTACACAGTACAAATTAGGTGTAAGACACTAGCAAACCAGAATTCTCTATTCACTGCACAGGCACCGGCTTCCTCCAGGCCCTGGGGTACTCACCCCCTGCTCCGCCCTAGGCCCTGCCCCCAACCCAACTCCTTCCCCCAAGCCACCAGCCCTGCCCTACGTCTTCCTGCCCCATCTCTTTCCGCCCAGTTCCTCCCCCTCCCCCCCCGTGCATTCCCCCGCTCCTCTGCCCCCCCCCCCCCCCCCCCGCCCCCGCCCCCCACCACCCACCCCCCCCCCCCCCCCCACCAGCGCCTCCTGCATGTCACGGAACAGCTGATCTGCAGCAGGAAGTAGGTGCTGGGAGAGAGAGGGAGGAGTTGATCGGCAGGGCCGCTGGTGGACAGGAGGCTCTGGGTGCCGGTGGGCGCTAAGCACCCACTAATTTTTTTCCGTGGGGGCTCAAGCTCTGGAGCACCCACAGAGTCAGTGCCTATGATTCACTGACACTGATGGTCACATTTTACACAGGTCTATGCAATTCTAAACACACACACATATACATGCAATATTCTGTAATAGAAAATATACTCCCCAATATATATAGATATTTTAATACATGTCATATGACATGAAACATAATTAGTCAAGTATTTATTTGGGGATTTATATAATTATCTACGTCTCTATTTTCTTTTAATAACACTGCTATAATGTTCTTATTGTAGGTTAGAGATCTGAAACAATGGGTGACTGGAGCTTTCTGGGGAGACTATTAGAGAATGCACAAGAGCACTCCACGGTTATTGGCAAAGTTTGGCTGACGGTACTATTTATCTTCAGGATCCTGGTGCTGGGGGCTGCTGCTGAGGAAGTCTGGGGAGATGAACAATCGGACTTTACATGCAACACCCAGCAACCTGGTTGCGAAAATGTCTGCTATGACAAAGCCTTCCCCATTTCCCACATCCGCTTCTGGGTGCTGCAGATCATCTTTGTCTCTACGCCAACCCTCATCTACCTGGGCCATGTGCTGCACATTGTGCGCATGGAGGAGAAGAAGAAAGAGGAAGAGCTAAAAAAGAAGGGAAGCAGCAGGGACAGCAACCACCAGGGGGGAGCAGCAGCAGCAAGTGGCCGAGGGAGTAGCAACAACAGCAGCACCAATAAGGAGCCACCCCCAAAGAAGGAGAAGCCACCAATCCGTGATGAGCGGGGTAAAATACGCATCAGTGGTGCCTTGCTCCGCACCTATGTCTTCAATATCATTTTCAAAACTCTGTTTGAGATAGGCTTCATTGTGGGCCAGTATTTCCTGTATGGCTTTGAGCTGAAGCCACTCTACCGTTGCAGCCGTTGGCCTTGCCCGAACATTGTGGACTGCTTCATTTCACGGCCCACTGAGAAGACCATTTTCATCATCTTCATGCTGGTGGTGGCATGTGTCTCGCTGCTGCTCAACATGCTTGAGATGTACCACCTTGGATGGAAGAAGCTCAAGCAAGGCGTGACCAACCAATACCGCCCTGATCCACTCCCCATTGCATCAGCTACCATTGCAAGGGACTCCAAACCTGTTACTCTGCCATTGCCATCTCCAGCAGTGTTCCCTACTGTCCCGCCTGCTCTGCCGGATTCCCGTGCCATCACTCCGCTGCTCTCTTCACGGACTGTGCCGCCTTACTATGCTGAAGCCACTGCTAGGGCACAGCCAGCCACCACAACTTCCCTGGCTGGCTACTCCGGGGCTCCTCCATTTTCTGAGGAGCGACACAATACTGCCACTCCCATTCCAACCTCCATCCCAATCCCAACTCTATCCCCCATCCCAACACCTATGCAAGCCATCACCCCCTACTTCAATGGCAGCAGCCAGGCCTTAGCTGCCGAGCAGAACTGGACCAATCTGGCAGTCGAGCAGCAGAGGAAGCCACCAGCCTCCAGCTCAGCTGCCTCCTCTCCCCCCAGCAGCATCAGACAGCAATCGCCAAAGCAAGAGGTGGCCAGTGAGCAGCCGCTGCCATCGCCACCTCTTTTGCCACCTGTAGCAGCAGTCAATAGCAGCAGCAGCACCAGCCTGAGCAGAGGAAGCAGCAGCAAGTGGGATGTAGAAGGTGAAGAGGAGGCCACAAAGGAGTGGCCAGTGTCAGCTGCCTGCACTACAGTAGAAATGCATGAGCCGCCACTGCTCATAGACACACGGCGCTTAAGCAGGGCTAGTAAGTCAAGCAGCAGTAGAGCCAGGTCAGATGACTTAGCTGTGTAACATGGTCCCTAGCACTGGGAGAAGCAAATGATGAAAGCAAAGTGTGATGGGGAGCTGCATGGGGAGGAGGCCATGCCCCAGTACAGGGGGTGAGGGAGGCCGGGGTTCCAAACTTTGAAGCTTGCTGTTCTTGCACTCTGTGAGTTGTAGTGGGGATAAATATCTACATTTTCTAGTAGGTCAGGGGTGGCCAAAGTGCAGCCCGTGGACCAAGGGACCAATCCCTCTGTCATTGACATCAATGACAAACATCCCAATGGCAGCCATATGGAGGGCTTGCACAGATGACAGGTGGTGGCACTGGCAGTGGTGGCAGCTAGCCATGTGCCTTCATAGGGAAGCTCTTCCAAGAACAATGTTAATACTTTTAGCCCTCACCTTCACTTCCACTCATCTTATATAAGCACTTCATGAGCAGAGGCCTTGACTTCTTTCCTTCCTCTGAAACCCCATACACACATGTTTAACCACCTCCTTGAAAATGAGGATGGCATATTGCCTGCTGGCACCTGTCATCTCTGTGGACCAATCTGCCATATTAAACATCAGGGTGACAACACTCTGTTCCATTTAATGCAAAGTAGGGCAGCCTTTGCACTCATGGCAAATTGCCAATGCGACCCTGTTGGCTGGGCAAAGTTTGGATAACCCCTGTAGTAGCTTTTATCATTCTGAGCTTCATCTTTGTATTATTATAATAATTTTTTTACTCTTGACCTATAAGGAAATGTCCAGTTTGACCTTCTGTCCGGTGTTTGCCAACTGCGACAACACAATTTTTTTAAACCCATGTATTCCTTTGAATATGTTTGGTTATATTTTGAGATGACTTCTGAAATTGCTTAGAGGAGGACAGGAAACTAAACCACACACCTCATAAAATATTACACAGAATAATTGTAATCCAGAAAGAAAGGATTATGGTTTCAGTACACTGTGACCCCTTATGTTGCTCATGAACAAAACAGTAGGTTAAAGTATGGTACTGCATTTTAGACTATTAGATACATGCTTTTATCAGCTTAAGGTAGTTGGAAAAATGTTTAATAGAAGTAAAACTAGAGTGCATACCTTTAAAGTATTTGAGCAGTTTTAGAATAAATTTTAATCTGTAGATTTAAATTACTTGACAGTGTACTTATACATTTTAGTTTGATCTTTGATTTCACAGGAAAAATTAAGGGGAAACCAAAGTAAAGTCCAAAGCAATATTGTTTCCTGCTGTGTTTTGTAAGTGATTAGCCCTGTCCTACAACAATCTGTAATGTCTTACAAACTAATAAACAGCAGACATAGAATATACTGTACAGCAAAAAAGGTGACTAAAATATCATGGCAACATTTTAGGGGCCTCAGGGCCTATTCTGATTCCACAGAAGTCAATGGCAGAATTCCTGTTGACTACCATAGGAGCAGGATTGGGCCCTCTCATCTTGAAGTCGTTATTCAATCAAAACTCCATTGGAAGTCAAATGAAGTTTTGGGTGCAACAAGGAATGTAGGATTGGGCCCATTTCCCTTAAAACTGTGAAGAAAAGTGATGTGTATTTTTCTAAGGAGTCAGCTTTCCTTAAAAGAGACTCCATCTTTCATTCCCATTGTAACAAATACCCTCATATAAGTCAGTCAAAAGTTTGAACTCCTGATAAAGTTGGTGAGAGATTTGGGTATACAAAGAATGCAGAATCAGACCCAACTTTTGTTCTTGTGGTTGAAAAGATCATTTCAATGAGTTGAAGTCCAGCACTATTCCTCTGGCTGCCATAAAACTGAACTTGTATTTAGCGGTGACATTCTGAGTACCTGTCCCAGACCTGAAGAAGAGCTCTGTGTACGCTCTTTTTCACCAACAGAAGTTGGTCCAATAAAAGATATTACCTCACCCCCCTTGTCTCTCTCATATTCTGGGACCAACATGCTACAACACCACCACAAACAAAGCTGAACTGCCATAATTAAAATAGTGTAGCTAAGTTCACTTAAATAACCTTTCCATGTTCAAAATGTGTTGGCCTGGCCATGTAGTGCTTACTTAGGGAACTGGTCTCAGCTTTGCCTACGTAGCTAAAGGCTACAAGTGCAACTGATAATATATGTTTTCCTAAACGTGTTGATTTTATTAAACGATTAACAATATTTCCCATCAATACAGACTAAAATGTTATACTTCTAATATTTCCTGAACAGATTCAAAATTATTTCTGAATAACCATGGAACAGGGTTTGGGTTCTGTCTTGAGACCCTTATACAAGTTGTCTCATTGACTTCAGTTGACCTACTTGTGTGAGAAAGGGTTGCGGGATGCAGCTCTGGCCTGCTAACAGTCTTGGGGCGGACACTGCATATATAATAAAGTCAATATGCATTTGTTAATATGCTGATTAACAAATAAAACCAGATAGCAACTATTTAGTAGTTAAGTTTAAGGCATCCTCTCATGAGATGTTTTAAGACATTAAAAACAGACAAACATACAAGCTAAAAGAATTCTGCTCTCAGCTACACCCATGCACTGAAACTAGCACGAAGTTAATAGGGTTATATTAAATGTACATAAGGACAGAATTTAGCCCTCAAAATCTTTAGATCTACTAACATTTCTAGCAGTTTCTGAATGACAGGTCATTATATTGCTGAAGTAACAATGTGCACCTCTATATTTTAATGACTCAGAGCTGCATCAAAATTCATAGGGCCAAATTCTGCTCTCGTTTACACTAATGTAAAGAGTAAATATCTCCAGCTGTATATTGATATAATTAAGGCCTTGCTTCAAAAAAGCATTTTGAGTACATGCTTTGCTGGAGCAGGGCCAGAGAGCAGAATATTGACCCCCTGTTACATATTGTCACTAATCCTGCAATCCTTACTCAGGCAAAACCCCCATGGAGTGAGCCCATACTATATATAAAAATCTAAGAGGAGAAATTGTTATAACTTGCTTAAAATCAACTGATATTTAATCTACCATTTTCAGATTAACATGTGTGCACAGAGTTCAAAGAGTTTTGTGGTATGTGGCATTTTCAGGTATAGTAAAGATTGGACAGCTGTCCTTGCAAAAGACCCATTTATTTCAGCAGCAAAGAGTCCTGTGGCACCTTATAGACTAACAGACGTATTGGAGCATGAGCTTTCGTGGGTGAATACCCACTTTGTGCATCCAACGAAGTGGGTATTCACCCATGAAAGCTCATGCTCCAATACGTCTGTTAGTCTATAAGGTGCCACAGGACTCTTTGCTGCTGAAATAAATGGGTCTTTTGCAAGGACAGCTGTCCAATCTTTACTATACCTGAAAATGCCACATACCACAAAACTCTTTGAACTCTGTGCACACATGTTAATCTGAAAATGGTAGATTAAATATCAGTTGATTTTAAGCAAGTTATAACAATTTCTCCTCTTAGATTTTTATATATAGTATGGGCTCACTCCATGGGGGTTTTGCCTGAGTAAGGATTGCAGGATTAGTGACAATATGTAAC